>NC_143038.1:2467500-2765000 GCF_057628025.1 Oncorhynchus mykiss | reverse complement strand
ATAGATAGAGGAAATATATTGAGAAGACGAACGAGAGAGAGAGAGAGATGGTGAGAGAGGGAGAGAGGACAGATTGATGTCGTAACACAGAGAGGGTGAAGTGAGAGAGAGATGGTGAGAGAGAGAGAGAGCTACAGTGCGATAGTGTTTCAGCTGGTCTGTGTGTGTACTGCGAACATCCACGCGTCAGAACGAAGCTATTCCCAGACTCACACACACTCACAAAAGCATTTACATATGAGTGTCTGTAGCCCTCCGTTTCTACGCGCACAATGTAAATCCAGGAGAGAAACTGCGTGCATGTCGTGATCTTTCTTTTTTTTTGGTCTTCGCTCTTTTTGATGTATTCGTTGCCATTTTTCCACGCACCGCTTTGATTGGCTTTTGGTTGTTTCCTTGACAACGGATCTATATTGGTCATATCCCCGTTGGCGTAGGGGGGTACACAGTCTAGGGATGCATCACTACTACAAGTAGACCCATGAAGGCTCATGGCTGTAGAGATACACACCTTACACGGCATGGGTGAGGCATATACCAGAACATCAGGACACTGGCGTTGTATTTCTATCACTATAATGAGTTGAACTTAATCCATATCGTCATATCATGACTTTCTTTTTCTCATTCGACATGAAGAGGCTTAAGAGTGCCGGCCACCACTCTACAACACCATAGCCAAGGTGAGCTGTGGTACCAGAAAGTGAGAGGGAGTGAGTGTGGCTTTTGAGGCCCCAAACACTGGTAACAAGAGACGTTGGCTAGGTTCCAATATCCATACTAGCCACTTATTTAGTGAGAATCCATTGCCATTACATTGCTTCATACTAAGTAGTACGCTAGTATAGACACTGGAACGAAGCCACAAGAGGCCTCTAGGGAGTGAGCGTGGCCCCTGAGGACCCAGACACTGGGAACAGGAGACATCAGACTGGGTTTATCTACAGTGCAAGGTGATAATCACACAGAGAATTCTGAAGGCCCCGGTGTTGAGTGAATGTGTCAGTTTGATTTTCGGATTGCTTAACACCTTGTGTTGTCTTGACGTCATTTCGAGGATCTGGCAAGACACACACCCTCGTGACTAACCACCCACCTGCTGTGTCCGTAGACATTATGGTAACAGCCATGCTATTCAAATAGTTCTATCAGATGGTTTACTATCTCTCTTGACTTTCTACTGTTTATTAACACTCAGGCTTGGCCCTCTAATGCTTCGTTCATTTTAAGGGGTAATGATTAACATAGTTCATGATTAATGAGCTTAGACGCATTGTCCTTACTGTTATTGTATGATGTGTGTGTCCATGTTAATATTACACGTACATGGCTGAACACACACACACACACACACACACACAAAAACATGTACGTACGGATACGCACACCAACATACACACACACACACACACCAACCCCCCGCCTCACTAACCTGCGCACTCCATTACAGGAAATAAAGCATTTCCTGCTGCATTTCACACAGGAAGTGAGGTTTGTGGCGAACTGTGTTTTTGGTGAATTATGAATGAGAAGCGTAGTGTCATTCAGCCCTGATGAAGGAACTGTTCGAGGGCTTTTTATTGATCATAAACCGGAAATCAAATCCGTCTGGGTTGTGTGTCTATAAGGCTCTGAGTGTGACCGATGTCTTACCTCTTCAACTTGATGTTCAGTTGTTTATACACATGTAATATCATTCTGCTCATCCAACCAACCCCAAATCCTTCCCTCTGTATCCCCATTCGGGACACACAACCCTGGAGTCAAAGCATCTTCCCCCCTCCCACTGGCTCCCAGTCTATAAAAACAGAACGTGTGCTGCTCCCTCTCTCGCCTGTGGAAAGGAGAAGGTGAGGGGAGGAGGCGGTGTGTGTGTGTGTGTAGAGGGGGAGGGGGGGGGTCCGCTTAGAGCCACGCCATTAGACTGATTATAATTGGTGAATTACACAGGTGCTTGTTAGGCCTCGTTAGAGCTCGGCGCTCTGATGTGGCTTGTCGACACAGGCACTTACAGATCCAGAACGAAGAGGGATGGAGGAGGGGGAGTCTGTTGTGTTTTCTCTTTATGGCAGGTGTGTGTGTGTGTGTGTGTGTGTGTGTGTGTGTGTGTGTGTGTGTGTGTGTGTGTGTAGACAACTATGGGTACGTTTACATGGACAAAGTAATACAATTACTGAAATCAGGCTACTGGTGGGATTTGATAAATCCAGAAGAATCGGCAAAAAAATAAACATTTGATCAAAGTGACCATATTATTTTTGGGAAGCCAATTCAATTCTGAGTTCGGGCATCTGAAGTTTGTATGTGAAAACTATTTCTAACATGCATACTTTTTCGATTTTCTGAACCCACTTCACTGGCGCTACAGAGGGAGGCTCTCAGCTGGTGCTAGCACATGCGCAGACCAAACACACCGCTGGAATGCATAGTAAAGATCATCACCTTTCTTTAATGAAGACACAGTCTAAACAGTGTTAGGATCATCACCTTTAATGGAGACACAGTCTAAACAGTGTTAGGATCATCACCTTTCTTTAATGAAGACACAGTCTAAACAGTGTTAGGATCATCACCTTTAATGGAGATACAGTCAAAACAGTGTTAGGATCATCACCTTTAATGGAGACACAGTCAAAACAGTGTTAGAATCATCACCTTTCTTTAATGGAGATACAGTCAAAACAGTGTTAGGATCATCACCTTTAATGGAGATACAGTCAAAACAGTGTTAGGATCATCACCTTTAATGGAGACACAGTCAAAACAGTGTTAGGATCATCACCTTTAATGGAGACACAGTCAAAACAGTGTTAGAATCATCACCTTTCTTTAATGGAGATACAGTCAAAACAGTGTTAGGATCATCACCTTTAATGGAGACACAGTCAAAACAGTGTTAGAATCATCACCTTTCTTTAATGGAGATACAGTCAAAACAGTGTTAGGATCATCACCTTTAATGGAGATACAGTCAAAACAGTGTTAGGATCATCACCTTTAATGGAGACACAGTCAAAACAGTGTTAGAATCATCACCTTTCTTTAATGGAGATACAGTCAAAACAGTGTTAGGATCATCACCTTTAATGGAGATACAGTCAAAACAGTGTTAGGATCATCACCTTTCTTTAATGGAGACACAGTCTAAACAGTGTTAGGATCATCACCTTTCTTTAATGGAGATACAGTCAAAACAGGGTTAGGATCATCACCTTTAATGGAGACACAGTCAAAACAGTGTTAGGATCATCACCTTTCTTTAATGGAGATACAGTCAAAACAGGGTTAGGATCGTCACCTTTAATGGAGACACAGTCAAAACAGTGTTAGGATCATCACCTTTAATGGAGACACAGTCAAAACAGGGTTAGGATCATCACCTTTAATGGAGACACAGTCAAAACAGGGTTAGGATCATCACCTTTAATGGAGACACAGTCAAAACAGTGTTAGGATCATCACCTTTCTTTAATGGAGACACAGTCAAAACAGTGTTAGGATCGTCACCTTTCTTTAATGGAGATACAGTCAAAACAGGGTTAGGATCGTCACCTTTCTTTAATGGAGATACAGTCAAAACAGTGTTAGGATCATCACCTTTCTTTAATGGAGATACAGTCAAAACAGGGTTAGGATCATCACCTTTAATGGAGACACAGTCAAAACAGTGTTAGGATCATCACCTTTCTTTAATGGAGACACAGTCAAAACAGTGTTAGGATCATCACCTTTCCACTTCATGGAGATCATGTCAAGAACAATAATTAAAACATTTCCACCATAACAGGTGAAGACTTAGGAAGCAAAGATATTTCCCATACAACCACTCTCCTGATTGAATGATAAGACACCCTCATTTCTAGGCCTCAGCCATCAGGACTACCAAGTCAGCTGCACAGCTGGGGGAGATTTAAAAAAAAAAAAACTCAGTTTAACCGTTTTGCTGCCGGACAGAATGAAAGTTTAACCGTTTCACTGCCGAGCAGAATTGAGTCGTCTGTGGTCGCGGCTGAGCTCCCTGACTGAAAGCATGCAGCCTTTCTCTCTCTGTCTTACTGGCTGAGAAGTTTCAGTCGCACCAGTACTGGTGTTGTTGAGGTCCGTTGCTTGGCCTCTCCCAGTCTGCTGGTGGTTGGTAACTAGGCCACGCCTGTCTCGGCTACCACTACCTGACAATTAGCATTGTCACTACTGCTAGTTTGTGCTGATGACCCAGAAAACACCTAGAGTACAACAGACTGATTAAGTATAAATGTAATATCATGGCACGAACAATACTGTCAACAGTGAAAATATCCTTCAGAATTCTTTGGCTTTTTTTCTCTAAATTCATCACTGCTAGTCGAGTTCTGAGAATGGGTGTTTATGACTGTTCAGGTACATCATCATGTGTGTTGAACAAAGTGTTTCTTAGAAAAAATAAGTGCAAGTAAGCTTTCTCTTTCAGTGAAAAGTAAGGGTGTAAAAGAAGAGAGAGAAAGAAGAGAGAGAAAGAGTGAGAGTGACAAATCTGCTGCCGATTTCCTGAAAGAAGAAAGAGGCTTCACACAGGCTTCACCATGCCTAGCAGTGACGGTGTGTTTTCTCCCCTCTGATTGTCAGGGGATTCAGGGGAAAGTAGACCGAGCTCAGGGGTCTACACAGACAGGCACCGAGCATTTGATGTGTGACCGAAAAGTGTGTGTCATGTTTATTTGGGGGCGTGTGAATCCGTGAGTCACTGGGGTGCACAGAGGGCCTTTATGAGTGGAAGTGTCTGTGTGTATATGTACTACGGTCCCATACTTCCATGGAACTGTTTTTTTGTGGGTTTTTTAAAAGTATGTTATCCATCCCGCGTATAACAGTTGCAAGTGTGACTTTCTGAGATTGCAGATTTCAACTGACTGGTAGCCTGCTGTATAATTCTGATAAGTAGCAATCAATGCTTATGAACACAGACTATGTGGGTAAATAAACTGGAAGGAAGGGAAATCTGTGTTGGTTGGCATTAGTGTGGCATAGTGGTTAGAGTATTGGAAAAGTTAGATTTTTTTTTATACCTTTATTTAACTAGGCAAGTCAGTTAAGAACAAATACTTATTTTCAATGACGGCCTAGGAACAGTGGGTTAACTGCCTGTTCAGGGGCAGAACGACAGATTTGTACCTTGTCAGCTCGGGGATTTGAACTTGCAACGTTTCGTTTACTAGTCCAACGCTCTAACCACTAGGCTACCCTGCCGCCCCAAGTAACCGAAAGGTTACAAGATCGAATCCCCGAGCTGACAAGGTCTGTTGTTCTGCTCCTGAACAGGCAGTTAACGCACTGTTCCTAGGCCGTCATTGAAAATAAGAATTTGTTCTTAACTGACTTTCCTAGTTAAATAAAGATAAAAATAAATAAATCAACAGCAGTTGCTGATAGAAGAGAAAGTTGATCGCATATACCATATCATCATGTCAATCATCACACACACACACTTCTCTTCATTTCTTAATTTCCTGGAAGCATCAGGGGCAGTTGCTGATTCTAAATGATGATCAGCCCTGCATCTGAATGCAGCATGTCGCCCACACAGTTTCGGCTAAACTCACACCATCACACACACAGACAGTGTGTCCTCTCTCTCTCTTTTTAAAAGCCCATCCTCTTACTTTGTAAGATAAATGTTTATGCATTTCCTATGGAATTATGTAGGTTTTCACTGTCAAACAAATGACAAAGTGTCTTTATAAACACACACACACTCTCTCACCAACACACACCATTTCTTTGAAATGAGACTGCCTGGGGATGTGGAGTTGTTTGGGTTGTCAGACTCTAGAGCGCTACTGGAAATGACTGCTTTCACCTTTTGATTCTGATCACTGGAGTATTCTAAGTCTTATTACTTGAAGAGTATATATAGCCTCTGTGAATGCACACAATGGGGTACATGGTTAACATTTCACCATCTATCATTCAAATCACTTGCTGGGAAATACTGTCTGTGTCTGTGGGTGACTGACCTCCAAACCAAAGTACAAGCGCTCGCATGCCAGACGCAAGCTACCGTATCTATGCTAAGTAATTGTACTGCAATGGTTAACAGCATTTTATTTTTGAAACACTATTTCCAAATGGTCATTTTTTCACATTTAAAAGTCATCCTTAACACTAGAATAATACATTTAAACAATAACAAATCGTTTTCCCTGGCCTTGTTTTGCTGAAAAGCTAAGGGCTGGAGAAATGTAACCAGTCGAAAATTCATAGACAAAGCTATGGAGGCAAGGACTGACCCTCCATGATATCAACCTTATAGTTTTAACCATGTTTTGAGGCTATACCGTGTTTGTTTACATTTAGGTTGTTTACAAACATTTGGGTAAAACAAAGCTTATATTTTGGGTTGTGATGGGGTATGACAGCTGAACTGAGCTCAAGAGGCAATTCTAAGTGATATACTTCAAGAATCAATGGGTATTTATCATTCATTTAATTCCATTTATTCAAAGATGCAGGAATACGACAGTAGTAAAATAATATAAATACTTTTAATTAGGGCCATAACTGTTTGTGAGAGTGAGTTTTGCCAGATCATTTTTGTGTGCTGGTGTTGAGAGGTTTTCCTGTCTTCTTGCCACACAGGTCAACTCCACCATTCTGGGAAATGAAGATGTGGTGTACTATAGCTCCATCCATCCAGCCACACCCAGACCAGTACCCCCCACCTCCCATTCACTTCTGCTATTTCTCTAAAGATGAACCGTCTCTAGTACTAAGACCAAATACACAAGTATATGATTGGAAAATATTTACAGTGCCTTCAAAAAGTATTTATACCCCTTGACTTATTTCACATTTTGTGTTACAGCCTGATTTCAAAATGGATGAAATAGATGTTTTTCACACCCATCTACACACAATATCCCATAATGACGAAGTGAAAACATGTTTTATTTTATTTTTGCACAGAAATATCTAATTTACTTAAGTATTCACACCCCTTTGCTATGACACTCCAAATTGAGCTCAGGTGCATCCAATATCCAAACAAGTCTCTCACCGTTGCCGCTAGCGAAAGACCACCTTCTGCCCCCAGCTGTGCCCCAGACACCATATGTGAATTGATTGCCCCCATCTTCAGAGCTCGTGCTGTTAGGTGACCTAAACTGGGACATGTTTAACACCCCGGCAATCCTACAATCTAAGCTTGATGCCCTCAATTTCACACAAATTATCAATGAACCTGCCAGGTACAACCCCAAATCTGTAAACACAGGCACCCTCATAGATATCATCCTAACCAATCTGCCCTCCAAATATACCTCTGGTGTCTTCAACCAGGATCTCAGCGATCACTGCCTCATTGCTTGCGTCCGTAATGGGTCTGCGGTCAAACGACCACCCCTCATCACTGTCAAACGCTCTCTAAAACACTTCAGCAAGCAGGCCTTTCTAATCGACCTGGGCTGGGTATCCTGGTAGGATATTGATCTCATTCCGTCAGTAGAAGAATGTCTGGTTATTCTTAAAAGTGCTTTCCTCACAATCTTAAATAAGCATGCCCCATTAAACAATTTTAGGACCAGGAACAGATATAGCCTGTGGTTCACTCCAGACCTGACTGCCCTTGACCAGCACAAAACCATCATGTGGTGTACTGCATTAGCAATCGAATAGCCCCCGCTATATGCAACTTTTCAGGGAAATTAGGAACCAATATACACAGGCAATTAGGAAAGCAAAGGCTAGCTTTTTCAAACAGAAATTTGCATCCTGCAGCACAAAAAGAGCACCTCCTCCCAGCTGCCCACTGCACTGAACCTAGGAAACACTGTCACCACCGATAAATCCACGACAATTGAGAATTTATTTCAATAAACATTTTTCTATGACTGGCCATGCTTTCCACCTGGCCACACCTACCCTAGTCAACAGTCCTGCACCCAGCACAGCAACTTGCCCAAGCCTCCCCCATTTCTCCTTCACCCAAATCCAGATAGCTGATGTTCTGAAAGAGCTGAAAAATCTGGACCCCTACAAATCAGCAGGGCTAGACAATCTGGACCCTCTCGTTCTAAAATTATCAGTCGAAATTGTTGCAACCCCTATTACTAGCCTGTTCAATCCCTCCAAGGTCTTTGAAAGCCAAGTTAACAAATAGATCACTGACCATTTAGAATCTCACCACACCTTCTCCGCTATGCAATCTGGTTTCCGAGCTTGTCATGGGTGCACCTCAGCCACGCTCAAGGTCCTAAACGATATCATAACCTCCATCGATAAGAGACAATACTGTGCAGCTGTATTCATAGACCTGGCTTTCCACTCTGTCAATCACCACATTCTTTTCGGCAGACTCAACAGCCTTGGTTTCTCAAATGACTGCCTCACCTGGTTCACCAACTACTTCTCAGACAGAGTTCAGTGTGTCAAAACGGAGGGCCTGTTGTCCGGACCCCTGGCAGTCTCTATAGGGGTGCCACAGGGTTCAATTCTCGGGCCGACTCTTTTCTCTGTATACATCAATGATGTCCCTCTTGCTGCTGGTGATTCTCTAATCCACCTCTACGCAGACGATACCATTCTGTATACTTCTGGCCCTTCTTTGGACACTGTGTTACCTAACCTCCAGACGAGCTTCAACGCTATAAAATTATCCTTCTGTGGCCTCTAACTGCTCTTAAATGCAAGTAAAACTAAATGCATGCTCTTCAACCGATCACTACCAGCACCTGCCTGCCCGTCCAGCATCACAACTCTGGACGGTTCTGACTTAGAATATGTGGACAACTACAAATACCTAGGTGTCTGGTTAGACTGTAAACTCTCCTTCCAGACTCACATTAAATCCCTGAAGCCGGAGCCTCATATCTCTATCACTAACTTTAAGCACCAGCTGTCAGAGCAGCTCACAGATCACTGCACCTGTACATAGCCCATCTGTAAATAGCCCATCCAACTACTTCATCCCCATACTGTTATTTTTTTTCTTCTCCTTTGCACCCCAGTATCTTTACTTGCACATTCATCTTCTGCACTTCTATCACTCCAGTGTTAATTGCTAAATTGTAATTATTTTGTCACTATGGCCTTATTTATTATTAAACCAGGCACAGGTCATCACCCGCCAAACACCATCCCTACCGTGAAGCTTGGTGGTGGCAGCATCGTGCTATGATGATGCTTTCAGCAGTAGAGATTGGGAGACTGGTAAGGATAGAGAAACAATGAATGGAGCCAAATACAGGCAAATCCTTGATGAGAACCTGCTTCAGAGTGCTAACGACAAACTGGGGCTAAGATTTGCATTCCAACAGGACAATGACAATGAGCATACAGCCAAAGCAACGTTGGAATGGCTTCAGAACAATAATGTGAAAGTCCTTGAGTGGCCCAGCTAAAGCTCAGACTTGAATCCCATTGAAAATCTGTGGAAAGACATGAAGATGGCTGTTCACCGCCGAGACAATCTGCAAGGAAGAATAGGAGAAAATCCCCAAATACAGATGTGCAAAGCTGATACAGACATACGCAAGATGACTCAAAGCTATAAATGGCTGCCAAAGGTGCTTTTACAAAGTATTGACTCAGGGGTGGGAATACTTCTAAATGACATATTTCTGTATTTCATTTTTTTTTAATTAGCGAAAGTGTCAAAAAACATAATTTAACTTTGTCATTATGCGGTATTGTGTGTAGATGGATGAGGGAAAAATATGTTTAATCCATTTTGAATTCAGGCAGTAACAACAAAATGTGTAATAAGTCAAGGGGTATGAATACTTTCTGAATTCACACACTAGGGTTTCACACTAGGGTACTACAAACAAACAAACAAACAAACTAAAAGCAGTTCCTAACTCCATATACAACTTGAAACAAATTCATCCAGAATGATGTACCTGTAAATACAATTGTAAGCCTACATGCATAAATTGATACTAGGCTACCATTACTCTATGACTGGCAGTTGGCCAAGAACATAATGTGGACCAACATTAAATTAGTCACTCTAGAGTCTAGTCTACAACACTTTACAACAGCAGATGTTTAAAGTAGCATGACTGTGATGAGCATTGTTTTGGTGTGTTTGGAGTGGAGTGTGAGTTACTACTTACTCACATCTCTCCATCATTCACTCTCTCTGCTCTGTGTTAGGCATGACATCACATCTCCTGACTCGGCCATGACCCCTTCATAATGTCCCTGAGGTCCCGTGACCTCTATAACCCTCTGTAGATACCACCTTGACATTGTGCCCTAGCAGACCAATGATAAACCCTGTTTAACTGCTTTAATGGAAGAGTTGAGAAATTCCTGGTGCTTTTCACCTTACAGCAGGGGTCTCAAACAAAAGGTACGCACAAACCAATTTAATGCAGGATAAGTTGTTTGAACTCTGGGTAATTCTAAATGTGTGAGAAAAAAAACATTCTAGTCTCCACCCTCCCTCGATATTCCTTACACAGCAATCGAAAACGCCTCCTCTCTTTATGAAAAACACAATGGCAACTCAATTAAATGAAATTAGCATTAATTAAATCAAATGATAAATCCTGTATTTATAAGAATCTACTACCGTTCGCCTTTTTACGGACTGGCAGAGCGACAGTTAAAGAGATGGAAGAGGAAGGACAGCTCCATATGTATCGCGTCAGCCCCTGGGCCTGAGGGGACAGTTTGGGCCGACCGTATTTTCCCTGCTGCGCTCTGCGCTGCTCATTTGGCCTCCCCCTGTCTTGTGCTAAAGGTCTCTCACTGCTACAAGGCTCCTTAGCACTTCTCTGGGAGCTATGGAACGAGGATATGCAGATTCAATGGCAACGCTGCATTCCCTTCATTAAAACGATTACATACACAAAATCTAATTTTCCCACGGGCGTACAGATAAAGACGACAGATGGAAAAGGGGGATTGACAAAAGGAAGAGAGGGAGGGGTCGAATGGGGTGGGGTAAATTATTTAAAAAATAAAGTATCTAATTATAGTTAGTGACCCCCACGCACAAGGCTGACTAGCCCCTTTACTAACCTCTAACAACCGTCCTCTGAATTAATTTGCTGGGTCAGGGAAGTGAGCGAGTTTTCCGCTGTCGTCCTCGCGGGGACAGAGCCATACCTGACTCACCGTACCTTCCAGGCCGTTTCTGGTTCACTGCGCATGGAGCAGAGAAGACCTTGCCAGAGAAAAAGACATGTAGTGGGGAGTAGATGAGATTTGTTCTGGTTCGTTTAACTGCGATGGCCAGTGTTAAGTGTTCGGCAAGGGCCTGACTCAGAGGGTGAACCGGGGGCAAAAGAGGAGGGAGGAAGAGAAAGAGGAAGTAGACATAGTCATTGTGAAGGGGGAAGTTCGGAACTAGGGGCATAGGAGGAAGGAACGATGTAGGGATGGAGGAACTGGGGGCATAGGAGGAACTGGGGGCATTAGAGAAGGGAGGGATGGAGGGAAGTTAAAAAACCAGTCATCATTGTGAAGGCCAAATAGACATCATGTTCCTTCAGGCAACTTTATTGTTTTGTCCTTTACTAACTGAGGACTCAACTTTGGAGTAAGCGAACTAATGACATACAACGGACAGAGAACACAAACACGTAGGTTTGGTTTACAGTACATGATGGCAGAATGGAGACGATACTGTTAGTGATGGCACGCATAGGATACACCTCCATGCAGAGCTCTTACTGAAAAAGAAAGGCCAAGCGGGATTTCAGATGAGTTTCTTTCACCAACAAATTCTGTGACTCACAATCAAATTGATCTTAGCGTACATGCCTTTTTCTATTACCAAGCCATTTACCGTGAGAGAATGCTTAACACTTAACCATCAATCTCTCTGTCTTGTCATCAAGGTAGTGCTGAGTGATTATTGTGCTTTGAGGTCGGTTCCGATAAAAATAAAATAAAAACATCAAATGCATTATTAAATTACTCTAAAATTATTTTGGAGCTTTTTAATGGACATTCCAAAGCCAAGAATGGTGAACATGCAATTGCTAAAACATGTTAAATATTCCATTGTCTCTGTCAGGTCCACATTGGGTAAGACATCAATAGTAAACAACTAAATTACTATTAAATAATACAATATGTCAGTTGTTTATTTACAATACTACGTTTTTATTTGAAGACTTTATTATTTTTCATTCCTTAAAAGTCATCACCTCCTCTCTGCTCAGGCAATAGCAGCCAAACAAAAGTTATCTCTGCCCCTCATTCTGTACTGTCTATAGTCATCCCAGTTAGGGTGTGTTCGGAATTTCATTCTGGGGTGCCAGAGTGCGCTCTGGGCGTTCATAAATTTAGAGCGTTGTCAGATTCTCCGTTCGTAAATTCAGAGCGTTTCGCTCTCGGAGCGCACACTGGATGCTCTGGCCGAGGAGTATGGTTGATCCGAGCGTTCTGACCTCACAACGGCAGTCAAGTTCCCAAGCTAACTAGCTACTTCCTGACACAAATGAGAGAACACCTCACTCTGACCATTTTACTCACCCTAGCAGAGCTGGTTATGCTGTTTTCATCATGTTATTCAGAGCTTTGGTGACTGTAACTATGCTGCTGGCATCAATTTAATTACGCTTCTTTTTACCCACATTTACTGACCCCGGCCATATTCAATGGGTGTTAAGCGTTTGTAAATGTGTCAGTTATTCTGCACCCTGACACACTCAGACGAGAGTGCTCTGACATCGGAGTCGATAGCCAGAGCGAATTAACGAATTTAGCTAGGCTAGACTGCCTAAGCATGCTGCATCCTTTCCTCATTCTCTTTCAAAGCCTTGCCTGACCTTACCACTCTCCTTCCGTTCTGATACAATATCCTTCCCTCACTCCATCTCTCCCCCTTTCTCCAGCCCTTCTGTCCAGCCCAGGGCAGAGTGATAAGAGTAACACCCATGGCAGAGCAGTGATGTTTGGGCCCAGTGATGTTTGGGCCCAATAGTGAGTGACCAGGTTTAAGTGCCCCTCTTTTCCTACAGCTCTCCCACAGGCCTCATGCACGTTCACACACACGCCTGCATCATGCTCACCACCGTGAGTGATTAACACCACAGGGCTCTATGGTTTTACTGCCTTTTTCTCGCATTTTGCTTCCCATCTTTCACCTTCCTCAGAAAGCAAATGAAATCTGTCATCCTAAATTACCCTCACTCAACAAAAATGACTAAATTGCCCGTATGAGCTGTGGACTGTGTGTGTGTTTGGGCATGCATGTGATGTGTGTATGTCTGTGTGAGAGAGCGAGTATGGGCTCAAGTGAGTCTGTGTGCTTATGCATGTGATGGGTGTGAGAGAAAGAGAGAGAAAGGGGGAAAGAAGAGAATTCTATTTGTGTTCAGGAGAAATCTTGTCTCAAAATAAAGTGCTGAAAACACCTGTTTTCTCATGAAATATTGAATGCATTTTTGAGTAAATGGAAGCAAAACAAATATCCATGTCTATCTTGATAAACTGGAAACAGTGCACTTCTATGACCACTCCACAACTCACTCAGTCATTATTAGGCCTATAACTAGTGAGTAATTACTTAATAACCACTCACTAAGTGGGACCCCAAAAAAATAGCACACCACGTCAGAGATCATAGGCCCACAATGAACAAGATCCCTTTTGATTTTTGACAATCTTCTTGACCTTTTAATTAATGAGGTCAGACTGGTCAGTGACCTCTCTCAAGTCAAGAGTAGACCACTGCTGTGGTGACTGGCTCTTTCTCAATTCATATTTTCTTCATTCCTCACATTCTCGTCTCCTTCTCGAACCACATTGGAGGAGGACCCAAGTTCACTCCCCTCTAACCTTCTCCCCCAATGCATATTGAGAAGGGGATGTGGAGAAAAGAGCAGGAAGTCACAAGAGCCGCTATGCATCATGCTGTTCCTCTGAAGTTTACTCACTGACAGGAGAGAAGAAGGGCAGATGTAAATAAGGTCAATGTTTCATGTGGAGGAGTATGTGTGTAGAGGTGACCTCTAATTGACATGTCCTGGGGGCTGGACCCATGGGCTGACCACCACTTAGGCCGAGCATTAGTTCCCATAAAGAAAAATATTAAGAGTCAGCATTGGCTTGAGAAAGATAATCAATGGAGATATTTCTGAAAACATTTCTCATGGGGAAAACCTTTTTTTGTTTCTTTCTAATTGCAGATATAGTATTTTAATTGTATTTTCTTCCTTTCAAATGATCACAAGGGATCAATTCATGTGGTGCAAATTTTATTGAACAAGTTGCCTAAAAATAGCACAAAAAGTCACAGAATTGGGTGCACCACAAAAGACGCTGGGTAGTAAAGGTAAGCCTAACGGAAGTTGCTTTCCTGAATACAATTTTGATACAAGTTATGAAACAACTTCGCTTATAACCTGAATGTTTCTGTCTAGCCACAACATCGTTAGGGTGTTTCCCCTTCAAACTCATCTCATTATTTTACTATGAGTGTCTTTATAGTACAAACAATGCGCTTACTCATGAATTTACCTAGACAAAATATAACCATAACATTTGTCTGTAAATAATGAATACTTTCTACTCATCACTTTATGGCCATAATAAATTCATATCTTAGACGCGCTGAACCGATGATTTCAAGTCCAATCATAATACAAGTAAGTCATCGATTATTGGCTCTAAGTATTTTCTACTTAAGCTATCTTATCTATACATTGCAAGGTCTGTGGTCAAATTGTTGTCAGGAAATGTGTCAGTGCTTAATTGACATATGTCATATTTATTGGCATATGACAAATTGTCATACCAAAACTGAGTACACAGAAAGAAGGAAATGATATTAAAACATTCGTACTGAGCACATTTGCTTGTTGCTGGCTGCCAAAAATCTGATTGTAAAAAATTAATAAAATAATAAAAAACAGTATTTACGGCTTGAAGGAAATTACAATGGAAGTGTTTTTAAGAGTTATTGCCAGAAAATGTTGTTCCCCTGATGGGCATACAGGTATAGACAACATAGTAGACTGCTACTCCACCTGAGGATATGGGTGGAAGGTTGGGACTAGTCGAACACGGAGATAGAACTTGGAGAACTAGGGGCGCGTGGGCGGATGCCTGCATCGTTCGATTCGACCGTTCTTCTATTCTGGATGAGAGAATGATTCAGACCTCATTACCATACTCAAGAGACAGAGACATCTTTTTCCTCGAATCAAAAACAGGTGTTCAGATAGAGGGGTCTCCTGCTCTGTTGTTTTGTTTGCTACCATGGTTTCTCAAGGTAAAACTCTACCCAAGGCCAAATAATAGCTGTTTGTCAGCTAATATTATAATACATTTAAAAGTCTGGCGTGGCCTTTCCATGCGTAAATTACCAAAGGTTGATTACAAAAAAAGCCTAAACCACACAAAGTCTCGTGATGCTTACAGCAATTAATACGAAATAAAATAAAGCTGATTGACCTCTGTCTCTGGGTAAAAGGTAAAAATAAAGACTCAAAAAGGTTGATTGTAAGAATAAAGAGCATCCCAAACCACTTTTTTTCAAGTTTCATCATTATGGGGTCAGCAATTCTTCTGATTTGGATATTCTGGACATAACTACTTTTCCAATTAATAATAAATTCATAACCATTTGGCTGGCGTCATCATGCGTAAAATGAAAAAGAAAGACTCAAATATTTGAGAAATAATAGGCCTACTGGCCTATGTGGGCCGCCCACATAGTGATCGTGATAGTGCTAGTCTTATTCTTGTTCTGAATAAACTATTCTAGACATATCGCACTAACTTGCCACTCTAGCCTCTTCTCTCCTCCACATCCCACCCTCCCTCTGCTCTACTCGGAGTATAGTACGAATACTCCGCCTCTTCCCGCCCGGAGGCCTGCTCCTGGAAGCGGTCCCAACCTGGGAGTGGCTTCCCGCTTTTCACACGGAGCAGGAACTGATGCGCCAGGATAACCAAATATGGACTTGCTATCAATTTCGTTGCCATGACTCAGCCTTGCGCCTTATCAATCGAACACGATTGAACACTGTGGATACAAGGCGATGGGAAGAGGAATTTGGCTACTGTTCAACAAGTTATACAATGACATTGAATAGGCTAAATAGTCGTGTTCTTAGCCTGAGGAATACCTATAGTTTTCTTAGGTAAATGACCCAAGCTGATGTAATTGTAAGGCAATCTTCAATCAGCTAAATGTGTCAGTGATATTTTCTGATATGGACCCTAATAGGCACAAAATACAAGTAGCCTATCAATACATGTAGAGTACTGAAATGTATCAATATAATAGTATATCCAACTGGCAATGCCCCCTTCATAACGGTGTTATAAAGATAGCCCTCAAGATTATATCCACATCAATATATGAAGTCAAAAGGAATCCGAAAGGGAAGGTTCGACGCAAATAACACTACCATTTAACCCAGATAGATGTATAAAATCATTTACGTCGCCTATCACTTTCCTCTCTCTCAACTCTTGTTTATCTCAGCAGTTCCTGGCAACAACGTCATCGAGCAGCTGACGTTTCGGGGCGTGGAACAAGGGCTGGCCAATCGGTGCGTTTCTTGCACTATAAAGTGTATAAATTGCCCGTATCGCATGAACACTGGTAGAACACGAGTTTAACCAGCGAGAAAACAACTAACATTCCAGTTCGCAAAGAAATTTCAACG
This sequence comes from Oncorhynchus mykiss, assembly GCF_057628025.1. Lineage (NCBI taxonomy): Eukaryota > Metazoa > Chordata > Actinopteri > Salmoniformes > Salmonidae > Oncorhynchus > Oncorhynchus mykiss. Next base: position 2,748,390 of record NC_143038.1, on the reverse strand, counting down.
GGACGAAAGACTGTGTGGAATCCAATAATTAGTCACCGGACATCAGTTTGAATACTACTGTCAAGAAAAAAAACCCGACGACTATTGACTCGGTACAGTACAGTTCCACTATTTTGGAAGTTTTGCTCTGTTCTACATTGATAACTTTGGGCTTGATTATAATATACCTTCTGCGGAAACGTTTGGTTGCTGAAAAGACACTCGAGAGGGCTTGCCCTTTTTTGGACTTATAAATTCAGCTACTACACTGAAGAATTCCAGCAATATTTGAATAATGTCCACAATAATGGAACAGCCTTTCTATCATGACGACTCGTTTCTTTCTGCTTATGGTCATTCAGGCGCTGCCCTGCACGACTACAAGCTCCTCAAGCAGAACATGAACTTGAACTTCGCCGAGAACTATCGGAACCAAAGCCTCAAGGCTCAGCTGCGCAACGAGAGTGAATTCTATCCGACCGGGGGCGCATCAGAAGTCGGCTCACTGAAGCTCGCCTCTCCTGAACTGGAGCGATTGATCATCCAGAACAGCAACGGTGTCATCACTACCACACCGACACCTGGGCAGTACTTCTACAGTAGGGGAATCACAGAGGAACAAGAGGGCTTCGCGGACGGGTTCGTTAAAGCTCTGGACGACCTCCACAAGATGAACCAGATGCCGCCACCGAACGTGTCCATCGGAACCGGTGGAGTCTCCACGTGCACTGTGGCCTCCACCGTGTTTGGTTCCTCCATGCAGCCGGAGCACCTAGAGTACACAACCCTGGACAGCTGTAGCCCTCACACTAATCTCACACCTGCAACCAGCAGCTACCCCTCCACCACCATCAGCTACCTGCCTCACCACCAGTACCAGCACCACCAAGCCGCGGCGCACCCATCCCACCACTTCCAGCACTCGCTAGCCGGAGCAGGCCTACACGCACAGCGATATTTGGGGCTGAAAGAGGAGCCCCAGACCGTTCCAGACATGCAGAGCAGCGACGACGAGTCAGTTTGCGGTATGTCCCCAATCGACATGGAGAACCAGGAGCGCATCAAGGCCGAGCGCAAGAGGCTCAGGAACCGCCTGGCAGCCACCAAGTGCCGGAAACGCAAACTGGAGCGCATCTCGCGCCTGGAGGACAAGGTGAAAATTCTGAAGACAGACAACGCCGGGCTCTCCAGCACAGCTTCCGTCCTGCGCGAGCAGGTAGCTCAACTCAAACAGAAAGTTATGACACACGTCAGTTCTGGCTGTCAACTCATGTTGACATCCAAGATCAAATCGTTTTGAAAACTATAAAACGATGGACTATACAATAAACACTGGACAATAATAGGGAATACATTTGTTTTTCTTTGTTAAAGCAATCAGAACGTACTGCACTGTTGGGATAGCAATTGAGTGAACTACCATGTGTTTTCATGTTGAAAATATTCAAAAGTTGGTTGGTTTTTTTGCATTGTTTATTGGTTTCCAGGGTATGATGGACATGGGAAACCGCGTGCACAATAAGACTAATAACACTCGGGGCATTCTGAACAAGTTATATACAGTGTCCTCTAGTTATGGCTTTGCCTGTTTACATTTGTTTTTATTAATTTGAACTGTCATTTGTGAAATGCATTCCATTTATAAGTTATTGTTTTAAGTCAGGTTGATCCTCACTGTCTTTTTTACTTGTACAGTATATATTTAAGTAAAATCTTAACTTTCCCTCGTCTATTTTACATTGTATCCTTTCTACATAACTACATTGACATTTCTCAAACCAACGAACGCTGTATGCCTATGAATTAGATATAGCCCGGGCCTATATTATTACATTTCAGCTATAGTGTTCATGACAAGCTTTAGTGTTAACACCAACTTATGTTTTTACATGGATACATAATTACATTGAAATTTCCCACGCTAACCAGTAAATTCAGGAAAGGTTTGTTTTTAATCAACCAACACAGAAACGGGGCTTGACGTGCTCGCGTTGTGTTTGCCTTGCTGACGTACATACGTATTGCCAAATATGGTATTTTTTGGAATTATACGTCACAGCAGGGGGAAGATTTCCGTGAACCCCCACCTACATTGCCCGTCAGTAGAGTGGCGCGTTTTCGAGAGACCTTACTACTAGACCATACTGTGCGTGTGAAGAGACGTTTGTCAATGGCAAACTTAGACGGGAGTTTCCCCTAGTCAGCCACCGCAGTGTTTAAGTCCCCAAAACAACCCTATGCGAAACTAATGTCGAGATAAAAATACACGGGTCAATTTTCCAGCAAAGCAAACGATGTTCTTTGCTGTTGTGAGAAGGGAAACTAAACATTGGTAGGCTACGTGGGAGTAATCTTGTACAGGTCTCTGAACATTCAAAGTCGAATGTAAACTCAGCAAATAGCCTTGCCAATAAGTTACAGGAAAAATGTAGGACTAGTACAGACCAAATGAAGGTCATATTATTGATATCAGCAGAGCTCGAGCAAAGTTATCTAAATTCAACTCCATCCAAAGGAAGACAGCCATATTGCATTTCTAAACTAGAGCTAGGTCCTAGTACATGTCCTCTGAACAGTTAGCCAATGATCCAGGGAAGGCAGGGTAGGATGCAGAGAGTGGTAGGTTCTCCGCATTTATTTGGAGACTAACTTTATAGAAAAGGTGTCATCTGATGACTGACAGTGCTTTTATAACGTAGCCTGCTTTCAAGGAATCCAATCCAGGGTGCAGGATATTCTATTGACAAAGACTGCTGGGAATTCTCCACATTACGCAATCACCACCTACCATTGTTGAAGCAGATTTGTCAGATTTAGGCGAGAATCTAGCAAAGTGGCGATAGAGCTCCGCCTAGTGGTCAAAAATAAATTTCACACGACAACAAACAACCTCCACTTAAGTTTTATTTCAGACAAAAACACTGCTAACATGTAAATCATTATTTTCTCCATTTGTTATTAATGTCCCGTGACAGTAGACTGAGTAGTTAACAATTGTGAGGTACAAATATTCAACGCTTCTTTTTTTAACACTTGAGAAAAAACACTTTCAGTGCATGGGACTAGAATAAACTGTTTCCACCAGTAGCTAATTTGTCATACAGATAGAAGAGTGGGAGTCTAACAAGTTCTTTAAAACTTATGTATAAGTGTGGGTTGGACACCAAGAGACTGTTGCTAAAGGGAGGACTTCCCATCTGAAGGTAAGTGCTAGGACATCTCGGGGAGAGACTGAGCGTGAGTCGGAAATGGCACCCTATTCACTATAAAGTGCACTACTTTTGACCGGGGTCCATATGCACTATATAGGGTGCCATTATTGACACAGCCTGGGGCTCCGTTGTATTGTCACTGTTTGGAGAAGAACTCCTTGCTCTTCTGGATGTCGGGGACAATGGTGTCACTGCCTGGCTTCCAGCCAGCGGGACACACTATCACAGGAAGAGCGGGACAAGCCCAGGATGAGACACACCAACATGGAATATGCCAACAATTGCTAACCAATGGTAAAAATTCCATGTTTTCCAAACACATTCCACATGTTTGAAAGTGAACTCCCATATAAACAGACTAATGAAATGGTAGGTATTGTAAAGAGAAAATGATTGCTTGCTCTGTGAACTGAATGACTTCATGCCTAAAAATAAAATAAAAAACTGGTGTTGGAAGTGTCCTGTGTGCATAGCAATGAGACTAGATCCAGATGCTGCAGGGATCTATGCAAACTTTTTATTACCTTTTTTTTTATTTTTTAGAAGGAGCACACGTGTCAAACAATGTAGGGAAACAAATTCTAGGTTGCACAGGTAAATATTTTACAGCATATGCGAGTAAAGTGGTCGCATTGTAGAGCCCTATGCTGGTTCTTGAAATAAGCTGCTAATCGCTTACCCTCTCCATATTTGTCTGTGTGCTGGAAGGCCTGCACCAGACGAAGGGTCTCGTCCACAGAGCGGCCCACTGGCAGGTCGTTTATGGTGATCTGCCTCAGGATGCCCTTGTCGTCAATCACAAACAGACCCCTGAGAGAGAGAGGAAGCAGACAGTGAGAGGATCAGAAGGCCACATGGGGCATCTGAGACTACACGCTTGAATCAATATCCAAAACAAGAGTAAAAATCAAAGTCAGCCAACATGAAAGTGAATCAAATGCCAAATTAAGCACACACATTAATTTAACAATGACCTTGCAAGTGCACACTAAACTTCAAATGGCACTTTGTATACAGAGGTTTCACATAGACTACTGACGGCAGTATCGTAAATAACTGACCTGTAAGCGATGCCCTGGTCCTCCTTCAGCACTCCGTAGTCTCTGGAGATAGACTGGGTGAGGTCAGCCACAAGGGGGATGTTCATTGGTCCCAAACCACCCTGCTTCCTGGGGGTGTTGATCCTATAGGGAGGGAGAGGGCACAATGTCATCGTCATAAATACAGCCCTTGTTTACGCTTCATTAAGGATGTAGTGAGCATCACATAGTAACAGAAAGTCAAATTAAGAATTCTGAATACTGACATTCACACAGTAATAGTCAAAGTAAATGAACAATTAATGCAAATGTAAACTACATAGAGGGAGGATTCTAAAACCATTGTTGGATTGAGTCCAGTGACCGTTAGTTCTTCTAAGAGCTATGGCACTTATCACCACTAGGCAGTACAGCAGGCAGAGACAAGATAGCCAGAGCATGGGAGTGTACTCAAACGCCTGTTTACATTTTTTTTTTTTTTACAAATTGGCAGATGTGGACAACTGGAAAGCATTTTACTTTCAGAAATGCAGAAACGCAGATACATTTGTTATCAGTTGAAATAGGTCAGCCTCTTGACCGTTCTGATCGAGGTGCTGTCACGTGCAGGAATATTCAACTATAGTGTTTGTCGCCATGCCTTTAAAGTTCTCATCAAGAGAAATGACTAAAACTCAATGCTCAAAAGTCTAAACAAGTTCTTACCAGGCCAGGTGGCTAAAGTGAGAGTCTGTGGAGGCGCCGATGACCTCACAGCCGATCTTGCGGAACGCCTCGGCCTGGTCGCTGAAGGCCACGATCTCAGTGGGGCACACGAAAGTGAAGTCCAGTGGGTAGAAGAAGAACACCACGTACTTCCCTGGAAGGGACACACAGGAGAGGAGCAGAAGAGTGTGTTTGGGTACATGTAGGCCTAGTCTCTTTGGACAGCAATAACACAGCAATAACACAGTAGCTTATTTGGCACCGGGTGCCAGTAGTGTACATGCTACTCTATAGCCTTTTCTTTTGAATATACGTCTATTCTGTACCCTGCACACACACACACAGCTGACTGGCCTTGTTAAAACTGGCATCATGCGTAGGTCAGCATGGTTGTTTTTTTTTTGTTTGAAGACCCTTAGCTTCGTAGTTAGTCTGATTAATGAGGCTGTAAAAACAAACTGGTATATACAGCCTGTGACATTTGTGTCAATGGTCATTTCAAGCCAGAATGTTGAATGAAATTACATTTAAACATGATCTACCTGTTGTCTGTGCGGTTTGTCCTTCAGCTACTCAAATTTTGACAAAATACCCAGAATAGTATTAACCCGACTTTAAGTACACTGGTCTGTATAACTGTTTGTACTTTTGATTTCAATACTGACGCCAGCTGATTGCGAGGAAACACGCTGTGGTCGACTACTTTCGGTTACATTTGGACCTACAGGCACCGAGAACTACCGCCAAAAGTACCAACAGCAAGTACAACCAGTAAAGTAACCTCAAATATAATCATTTACAACATTCTGGCTTGTAGAGACTACTGCCTCTTTTTACATCAACTTCTTTCAGACTGATATCCATGGAAACATTCTGATGTTTCAGCAACTTTGTTGTTAGATGGTAACCTGTAAACTGACCTGCCAATAAAATGGTAATTTAGAGAAAATCATCAAGTCCTTACCCATGTAGTCAGACAGCTGGATCTCTTTGAACTGTCCGTCCACCACAGCGGTGGCTTTGAACTGTGGGGCCGGCTGGCCTATCTTAGCGTTTCCAGCAGACATGGTGGTGACAATGACAGCTCACTGGGAAAGACAAACGACCCAGCAAAGTCAATCAACAGTGAATCAATACAGTTTGGAACGTCTCAATATGGCAAAGCAAAAAGGGTGTCTTGTAGGCTACGGGCCAGGAGCCTCTCACTCCTTAACAAGCACATGAAGAAAAGTAAATCAGTAAAGTAATAAAACAAATGAAAAGTTTTAGAAAAATGCTCAACGCTCCAGTTATTTATTTATTTACACTGATATCAATTCTACTGCAGTGCTGTACAATGCTTCAGGGTCAACTTGCCAATACCAAGCCTAGTCACATGCAAGTCAGTTGTTCTCAAGGCTGTGCTTGAGAACAAAGGTTTTACAGTGTAGCCTTAAACCTTCCCCAAAGAAGACATTTTGTACTCGGTTGACATTCAACGGTCCTTGTCAAATAATTGTTTGAGCCATTAAAATAGTAACTTTTCAATATCCGTGTCGGATATTGATTACTACATAGTTGGGTTTGGAACTAACGTTAACAAGGCATTTCACTGTAATTTTGCACGTGACAAAGATGAATCTACATAATGCCTATAAGATTGTTAAATATACATGTTTATTAAAAGAAACAACTCAATAGTATTGTATGCATTCATTTACTAGCCATCTATGCAGCGAGTTACATTAGAACCAGCTAGCTAATTGGCTAACAAGGTACAAATCCCCCACACCCACCAAACTGTTCAAATGAGGCTTGACCCACAATGCCTAGCTAACGTTAATTGTTAGCCGGTTTCTTTTGTCTGCAACTCTTTGCAACCACAGAAAAAGTAGCGACATGTTAGCAGCTGAAAAATACACTAAGCATAATATGCACGGAGTGATAGTCGAAGTATCTAATATATACTTACGTTTCTTGTGAAAAGCGTTTGTGTTGCGGTTTACTGCAATGGCGTGAAAGCCGCTAATCCGGAAGAAAGAACTTTCCCTATACGTTTTAAAATATTTTGTTTTCAAAATAAAAGTCGCCAGAGAAATCGTTAAAATAAATGTCAATCGAATTAGATAGCTTGTTGTGTGATTAATTTAAATTCAAAACGCTTTCTGATATTACAATATGTATACACAAAAGTGTTTCTGTGGAATGACACCACATTATATTATACTTTTTTAATGTTCAATCGATGGATTTAAAGGACTTTTAATTTGTATGAGTAAATATTTTGACCCGGAAACGATTGCTGTAAACTCTTCACAGGCGCTGATGGTGGAACATGGGTTAAATTGTCAAGTTAAATTATTCAATAGGGTAATATAGGTATATTTTCGGTGAGTTCTGGTCTGTTTAACTAGTTAAATTCTTAGCTACCTATCATGTCTTATTGTGAAGTATCCTCTTCTCTGACAAATCCAGTTTTCAACAAACCTAGCTATCTAGCCAGCAAGCTAACGTTAGCTAGCAAAGTGCAGTCATTTAGCTAACAAACTACAATACCAGTTTACGTATTATGTTTTGCTAAATTGAGTCTGATAGCCAAGCTGTGGAGTTGTATTTTCAAATCGTTATGGCAGCTAGCTAGCTAGCTAGCTTACAATCTGAGCAAATTAACTCCTATCTCTGTTTACATGTATTGAAAGAGAACTCAGCTCAGCTGCTGTTGCTGGTCTGAGTGTCATTCAAGAAGTTTGACAGCCCTCGAGTTGGAACTGACTGGTAACTTACATTATGACCAAATCAGAGTGGTCTGAATTGACGGGATGCGGCATGCTGTTTCACTTACTTTCTAACCAATGAGCTGCTAAGACATACACCATATGTTTTCTATCCATTTCCCCCCTCTCAATTATCTTATGTACAGAAGAAGACAACATCCTAGGCTAGTTCCATCTTCAATTCTGGAATCAAAGTCATCCAGTCACCCACACTCATGGAGAACACAAAAGAAGAGGGTAAGAACAAAGAGGAAAAGAGAAGGTGTGCATGAATTATAGTCTGAGTCAGTTGGAACCATTTTTGATTAGAAGCATAGTTTTGCCTCAGATTCAGAATGTCTCTGGATTTACACTCACAATCTTATTATTTCCTCTGCACCACTTCCTCTCTTCCCTTCCTCCTCTCTCTTCTTTTCCTCCTCTCTTCTTCCCTTCCTTCTCTCCTCCCTCCCTCCTCTCTCTCTTGTCCCTCAGCCCCGGTTATGTGTGAGGTGTGCGGGACCTACTTCGAGACGCGGCGGGGTCTCTCCAGTCACGCCAGACTCCACCTCCGTCAGCTCGGCGTGGCTGTCTCGGACAACAGCGGAGCTCCCATCGACTTACTCTACCAGCTGATTCAGGACAGGGACGGTTCAATGCACCCACCCAAACCCGTCTACTCTTCACCCAAAAAAACCAAGGGATCAGGGACACTCATCTCCCAGAAGGAATCCCCTCTCGGGGGTAGGGTCAAAGTAGTGACAACCCCACAGAATAATATATCCAAGGTAGCTCGTAAAGGGACAGTTTTGGCCAAGCCTCGGCAGTCTTCCATGTCGTCGTTCCTAACAGCAGGCAAGACACCATCGGCCTCAGGGGGAGCGAGCCTGGCCTCGGCCAAGCCTGCCTGGGCACCGCAGGAGACGGATGCCCCTCTCACCCTGGGTAAGTCTCAGTCTGGGTATTTGCGATTGGAGTGGATATTTTAAGTGTTCCGTTATTAGATGTTTGTCATGAGGAAGTCACATATTAGGCCTATTATATTTGTCGTACCAATGTCATTACCAATTGAACGTCGTACCATTACATGTATACAGATAGATATTTCTGTTCTTATGTAATGACATTATTAACTTCAAGTATAACATGGCACTTTCTAACACCAGTCTCTGGCTCCTCCCCTGCCTCTACAGCGATGGACACCAATGACGAGGTGCATGTGTGTCAATTGTGCGGTGCCTGGTATGAGTCCCGCAAAGGCCTGGCCAGTCACTGCCGGGCCCACTTGCGCCAGTTCGGCATCACCGAGAACACCGAGACGAAAGGAGGACCAATAGAATTCCTCTACCAGATCATGGAAGCGGAAGACCTCCAACCTATAGCAAGTGAAGGTCTCAACGTCTATAACCCTTCTATGTCTTCTAACTCTAACAAACGGCCCTCCGGCTCTGGTTCGTCCACATCGCCTGCTAGACATAAAGGATCCCCTTCCTCCTCCCTTCATCAGCCTCCCTCCAACAAACGGCCCAAGCCCTCCGCGTCAGAAGGAACTGCTCCACAGGATCATAGGCTCAGCACGGGTGAGTTTCAAGTTATTTTTAAAGGGGCAATCTGTGATTGGTACATCCATTTAGTTTAAGTCATATTTTAAGTCAAATTTAGTCATTTTAGTTTGTCATTTTCAAATGATGTCACAATTCAAAGAACAGAACAAGAAAGGTAAATGATAAAACCTCGAGGTTCATCAAAAACATATTATTTGAAATACAGGTGAGTTCACCTGTGTCTTGTGCGGTGAGGAGTTTGAGAACCGCAAAGGCCTAGCAAGCCACTCCCGCTCTCACCTGCGCCAACTCGGTGTCACCGACCTCCTGGGCAAGGCGTCGGCCATCGACACGGTCCAGCAGCTGGTCAGCAGCGGCGTGCTTGCGGCCGCTGCATCGGTACGACCCAGTAACACCACCACCAAGACCCCTTCTAGATCCCCAGCTAACGCCCACCTCAGCCCCTTGGCCTCCAGCCACAATCCCAGGTCAAAGGCCAAGAAGGGCTCCACCCTGGTCTATCCCAAGCCGGAGCCCCTGGAGATGGAGCTGGATGTGGGGTTCTCCAGTCCGCTTGGGGGGTACAGCAGCAGTAATGGATCTCAGGGTTCTCAGAAGTGGGCCAAAAATGGCCAGTCCTTCAACTCCGGTAAGATGAGGTTCCTATCTTTTTGACCAAGTGGTATACATTCTGTGGTTTCTAATTAGTTTGATGTAAAAGTCCCTCTTCTATTTGTGTTTTTCTGTTTTACCATTGAATAAGTGCACTCAGACCATTGACCATCCGTTCAGTCAAAGCAGCATAGCTAAATGCAGAGACATGTCAAGGGACAAATCCCTCCCTCCTTCCCTTTCCCTTCCCCAGGTTCAGACCAGGAGCTCATGATCACCTGTGAATTCTGTGGCCAGTTCTTTGACAGCCGCAAGGCCCTGTCCTGCCACGCCCGCTCCCACCTGCGTCAGCTGGGAGTCATGTGGTCTGTCAACGAGTCGCCCATCGACCTGCTGAGAGACATCCTTCTGAAGGAGGGCAGTGCCACTGCCACCCAGGTGAGTGCGTGTATGTGTGCAGTCTAGTTGGCAATGGAGGGCAGGTCAATATCTCATCATGTGCTACCTACCGGCTGCGGTTGTGCCCTCGAGCAAGGCACTAAGGGGCGAATCATAACTTCTGCTTAAAGGGTAACTCTCAACCCCAATTTCAGCCTAACCTCTTCAAATTTAAAAAAAAATGCATTGAGGCGAGAAGTTGTGGGTGGGGGGAATTTGCTCATAAATATTCATTTTGAGGGTAGATAAACATAGTTGTACCTGATCTCAACACTTTCTCACTAAAGCATACTTACCAGAAGTCCACTGGCACGCTCTGATAATAAAAATTATGTGCATCGTAAGCAAATATGACTGGACAGTTAATACCCGCAAAACACCAGTCTCAATGTCAACAGTGAAGAGGCGACTCCGGGAGGCTGGCCTTCTAGGCAGAGTTGCAAAGAAAAAGCCATATTTCAGACTGGCCAATAAAAATAAAAGATTAAGATGGACAAAAGAACACTGACACTGGACAGAGAGATGGCTTTTTCTTTGCAACTCTGCCTAGAAGGCCAGCATCCCGGAGTCGCCTCTTCATTGTTGACTTTGAGACTGGTACTATTTAATGAAGCTGCCAGTTGAGGACTTGTGAGGCGTCTGTTTCTCAAACTAGACACTCTAATGTACTTGTCCTCTTGCTCAGTTGTCTACCGGGGCCTCCCACTCCTCTTTCTATTCTGGTTAGAGCCAGTTTGCGCTGTTCTGTGAAGAGAGTAGTACACAGCATTGTACGAGATCTTCAGTTTCTTCGCAGTGTCTCGCATGGAATTGCCTTCATTTCTCAGAACAAGAATAGACTGACCAGTTTCAGAAGAAATTCCTTTGTTTCTGGCCATTTTGAGCCTGTAATTGAACCCACAAATGCTGATGCTCCAGATCCTCAACTAGTCTAAAGATGGACAGTTTTTTATTTCTTCTTTAATCAGGACAACAGTTTTCAGCTGTGCTAACATAATTGCAAAAGGGTTTTCTAATGATCAATTAGCCTTTTAAAATGATAAACTTGGATTAGCTAGCACAACGTGCCATTGGAACACAGGAGTGATGGTTGCTGATAATGGGCCTCTGTACACCTATGTAGATATTCCATAAAAAATCAGCTGTTTCCAGCTACAATAGTAATTTACAATATTAACAATGTCTAGACTGTATTTCGGATTAATTTCAAGTTATTTTAATGGGCAAAAAAATTGCATTTCTTTAAAAAACAAGGACATTTCTAAGTGACCCCAAACTTTTGTGTGTGTGTGTGTGAGATAATACATACATACAGTTGAAGTTGGAAGTTTACATACACCTTAGCCAAATACATTTAAACTCCTCAGTTTTTCATAATTCCATTTAATCCTAGTAAAAATTCCCTGTCTTAGGTCAGTTAGGATCACCATTTTATTTTAAGAATGTGAAATGTCAGAATAATAGTAGAGTGATTTATTTCAGCTTTTATTTCTTTCATCACATTCCCAGTGGGTCAGAAGTTTACATACACTCAATTAGTTTTTGCTAGCATTGCCTTTAAATTGTTTAACTTGAGTGAAACGTTTGGGTAGTCTTCCACAAGCTTCCCACAATAAGTTGGGTGAATTTTGGCCCATTCCTCCTGACAGAGCTGTTGTAACGGAGTCAGGTTTGTAGGCCTCCTTGCTCGCACACTCTTTTTCAGTTTTGCCCACATTTTCTATGGAATTGAGGTCAGGGCATTGTGATGTCCACTCCAATACCTTGACTTTGTTCTTCAGCCATTTTGCCACAACTTTGGACGTATGCTTGGGGTCATTGTCAATTTGGAAGACCCATTTGCGACCAAGCTTTAACTTCCTGACTGATGTCTTGAGATGTTGCTTGAATATATCCACATAATTTTTCTCCCTCATGATGCCATCTATTTTGTGAGGTGCACTAGTCCCTCCTGCAGCAAAGCACCCCCACAACATGATGCTGCCACCCCCGTGCTTCATGGTTGGGATGGTGTTCTTCGGCTTGCAAGAATCCCCCTTTTTCCTCCAAACATAACGATGGTCATTATGACCAAACAGTTCTATTTTTGTTTCATCAGACCAGAGTACATTTCTCTAAAAAGTACGATCTTTGTCCCCATGTGCAGTTGCAAACTGTAGTCTGGCTTTTTTATGGTGGTTTTTGAGCAGTGGCTTCTTCCTTGCTGAGTGGCCTTTCAGGTTATGTCGATATAGGACTCGTTTTTCTGTGGATATATAGATATTTTTGTACCTGTTTCCTCCAGCATCTTCACAAGGTCCTTTTCTGGAGTTCTGAGATTGATTTGCACTTTTCGCACCAAAGTACGTTCATCTGTAGGATACAGAACGCGTCTCCTTCCTGAGCGGCATGACGGCTGCGTGGTCCCATGGTGTTTATACTTGCGTACTATTGTTAGTACAGATGAACGGAACTGGGACGGAGATTTGTGTTCCAACAAGACAATGATCCAAAACATAATCTAAGCAAAAAAAAATCTACAATGGAATGGTTCAAAAATAAACATATCCAGGTGTTAGAATGGGCAAGTCAAAGTCCAGACCTGAATCCAATCGAGAATCTGTGGAAAGAACTGAAAACTGCTGTTCACAAATGCTCTCCATCCAACCTCACTGAGCTCGAGCTGTTTTGCAAGGAGGAATGGGAAAAAATTTCAGTCTCTCGATGTGCAAAACTGATAGAGACATACCCCAAGCGACTTACAGCTGTAATCGCAGCAAAAGGTGGCGTTACAAAGTATTAACTTAAGGGGGCTGAATAATTTTGCACGCCCAATTTTTCAGTTTTTGATTTGTTAAAAAAGTTTGAAATATCCAATAAATGTCGTTCCACTTCATGATTTGTGTCCCACTTGTTGTTGATTCTTCACAAAAAAATACAGTTTTATATCTTTATGTTTGAAGCCTGAAATGTGGCAAAAGGTCGCAAAGTTCAAGGGGCCGAATACTTTCGCAAGGCACTGTATATACACACACACACACAGTGGGGCAAAAAAGTATTTAGTCAGCCACCAATTGTGCAAGTTCTCCCACTTAAAAAGATGAGAGAGGCCTGTAATTTTCATCATAGGCACACTTCAACTATGACAGACAAAATGAGAACAAAAATCCAGAAAATCACATTGTAGGATTTTGAATGAATTTATTTGCAAATTATGGTGGAAAATAAGTATTTGGTCAATAACAAAAGTTTATCTCAATACTTTGTTATATACCCTTTGTTGGCAATGACGGAGGTCAAACGTTTTCTGTAAGTCTTCACAAGGTTTTCACACACTGCTGGTATTTTGGCCCATTCCTCCATGCAGATCTCCTCTAGAGCAGTGATGTTTTGGGGCTGTTGCTGGGCAACACAGACTTTCAACTCCCTCCAAAGATTTTCTATGGGGTTGAGATCTGGAGACTGGCTAGGCCACTCCAGGACCTTGAAATGCTTCTTACGAAGCCACTCCTTCGTTGCCCGGGTGGTGTGTTTGGGATCATTGTCATGCTGAAAGACCCAGCCACGTTTCATCTTCAATCCTCTTGCTGATGGAAGGAGGTTTTCACTCAAAATCTCACGATACATGGCCCCATTCATTCTTTCCTTTACACGGATCAGTCGTCCTGGTCCCTTTGCAGAAAAACAGCCCCAAAGGATGATGTTTCCACCCCCATGCTTCACAGTAGGTATGGTGTTCTTTGGATGCAACTCAGCATTCTTTGTCCTCCAAACACGACGAGTTGAGTTTTTACCAAAAAGTTATATTTTGGTTTCATCTGACCATCTGACATTCTCCCAATCTTCTTCTGGATCATCCAAATGCTCTCTAGCAAACTTCAAACGGGCCTGGACATGTACTGGCTTAAGCAGGGGAACACGTCTGGCACTGCAGGATTTGAGTCCCTGGCGGCGTAGTGTGTTACTGATGGAAGGCTTTGTTACTTTGGTCCCAGCTCTCTGCAGGTCATTCACTAGGTCCCCCCGTGTGGTTCTGGGATTTTTGCTCACCGTTCTTGTGATCATTTTGACCCCACGGGATGAGATCTTGCGTGGAGCCCCAGATCGAGGGAGGTTATCAGTGGTCTTGTATGTCTTCCATTTCCTAATAATTGCTCCCACAGTTGATTTCTTCAAACCAAGCTGCTTACCTATTGCAGATTCAGTCTTCCCAGCCTGGTGCAGGTCTACAATTTTGTTTCTGGTGTCCTTTGACAGCTCTTTGGTCTTGGCCATAGTGGAGTTTGGAGTGTGACTGTTTGAGGTTGTGGACAGGTGTCTTTTATACTGATAACAAGTTCAAACAGGTGCATTAATACAGGTAACAAGTGGAGGACAGAGGAGCCTCTTAAAGAAGAAGTTACAGGTCTGTGAGAGCCAGAAATCTAGCTTGTTTGTAGGTGACCAAATACTTATTTTCCACCATAATTTGCAAATAAATTCATAAATTGAGCCATGAGTCAACTGTTTTAGTTTTTGACCTGACCACCATGGTCATCTTCTTGCTACAATGGATGTAGCTACGAATTTAAACGTAAGAATGGATCCTCATAGCTACGTGTATTTTTCTTCGTAAAAGCACAGATGTGTATGAAACAGTAAGCAAAATCATTGAATTTGGTCATATGCAGAAATGTGCCTTACTGCCCTTTGAATTTTTGTTTAACGTCAGTAACGACACAGAAACGACAATAAATAACAACGAGGCTGTATACAAGGGGTACCGGTACTGAGTCAATGTGCGGGGGTGAAGGTTAGTTGAGCTAATAGAGGTAATATGTTCATGTAGGTAGGGGAAAAGTGACTATGCATAGATAATGAACAGAGTAACAGCAGCTTGTGTGTGTGAGTGTGTGTGTGTGTGACATGAATATGCATATGTGTATGTCCGTGTGTGTGGCGTCAATATACATGGGTGTGTATGTCCGTGTGTGTGGCATCAATATGCATGTGTGTGGCGTCAGTATGCATGGGTGTGTAGTTCCGTGTGTGTGGTGTCAGTATGCGTGGGTGTGTATTTCCGTGTGTGTGTGGCGTCAGTATGCATGGGTGTGTATTTCCGTGTGTGTGGCGTCAGTATGCATGGATGTGTATTTCCGTGTGTGTGGCATCAATATGCATGTGTGTGGCGTCAGTATGCATGGGTGTGTATTTCCGTGTGTGTGGTGTCAGTATGCATGTGTGTGTGGGGTCAGTAAGCATGGGTGTGTATTTCCGTGTGTGTGGTGTCAATATGCTTGTGTGTCAGTGTAGTGATTGTGTGGTTAGAGTCCAGTGAGTGTACTTCAAGCCTGTGCAAGAGAGTCAGTGCAAAAATGTATTATTAATAACATAAGGGGGTCAATGTAAATAGTCCAGTTAGCCATTTGTTTAACTGTTCAGCGGTCTTATGGCTTCGGGGTAGAAGCTGTTAAGGAGCCTTTTGGTCCCAAACTTGGTGCTCCGGTACCACTTGCAGAGAGAACAGTGTATGACTTGGGTGACTGAAGTCTTTGACAGTTTTTTTTAGGGCCTTCCTCTAATTGGGGGCTGTGATGGCAAAAAACCTGTTGAACTGGATCAATAAAGATGTATTGTGTTGTAGGTCAAGAGGGAGCCATCGTCCTCTCACTCCAGCGCCAATCACAGGAGGTTCTCGGAGCCTTCGTGGGCTCCCCAGGGCTCTAAGAGGACTTTCACTCCTCCACTGGACTACTCCCTCAACGACAAGCCTTCTCCTGATAAGAATGGATCCTCCCAGTCTGGTAAACTAACAGTGCTCACGCCTGACCAGCAGATCTCAGCCAGGTTATTTGTGGCAGGCAACTGTTTTCCATTGCAGCTGTGATGGCAATTGTATTTAGCAGGAGCTCTTTCCAAAGGTGACTGATTCCATTATTAGTAAAAAATAATAATAATAATAATAAAAATCAACTAGGTAACCTGCCTAGTAATTAGTGCTGAAATAGAAACGTTTATCACGTGAAACGCTTCAACTGTCAAACGTCTGTTTTTAACCCCCCTGTCCTCTTCTCTCCTTCCAGCCGGGGATGCGTGCTGTGAGCTGTGCGGCTTTGACTTTGAGAACCGCACGGCGCTGGCGAGCCACGCCCGGGCCCACCTCCGCCAGCTGGGGGTTAAGGAGTGGAGGGCAGAGGGTGTGAAGGCCTCCCCCATCGAGTTGCTCAGCGCCTGGATCCAGAGGCAGCCCCGCAAGGCCGCGGAGATCCACCGCCAGTACCGCGACGGTGACCTCAACATCAGGTTTAAGGTGAGTGTTACATCTTCTATTACAAACTGGGTGGTTCGAGCCCTGAATGCTGATTGGCTAATAGTCATGGTATATCAGACCATATACCACAGGTATGACAAAACATTTATTTTTACTGCTCTAATTACGTTTGTAACCAGGTTATAATAGCAATAAGGCACCTCAGAGGTTTGTGGTATATAGCCAATATAGCCGTGGTATATTGGCCTTACACCACACCCCCTCTGGCCTTATTGGTTAAGTATAGCGCCCATTAGGTTTGGATCTAATTGCTCTGTGGCAGTGGGGCTGATCACCGAATCTTGGATTAAAAGCAAGTGACAATCACATCCCCTCAAGTGCATGACGTTAGGCACTTTCCAGCTGCTTAGTTCTGTGACAGGAGTGCTTCAACTCAGTCTCGGAGAGCGGCTGGGTTTTGTCCTTGCTTTTCTAAACAGTAGCTGAGGCTTGGGGAGACGAGATGAGTGGACAGATATTGATGTAATAGAATAACAGTGGTCTGTAGTTGCTAACATCAGTCTGTGTGTGTTCTGTATGCTATTTCTACGACCAATCCAGGTGAATGTCGATGATTCTGTCCAACTTAGAGGGAAAACTATTTCACCAACACTTGATTTATTTTCCCCTTCCAGAGGAACGCCCCGTCCCACTTTCCCTCCACAGACTCAAGCTCCTTCCCCTTGGGAGCCCAGAGGGCTGTGGGGCTGGGGCGCAGGGCGGGCCGAGAGGTGGCCAGGGTCGCTGGGGGTTCGTCCAGGGCAGCTCAAGGTCAAAGGTCACAGGGGGAGACGGGACACTCGTCATATCACCATCATACCGTCTCTCATACGCAGTCCCAGGGGGCTAGAGGAGACTTCAACCACATACGCTCTCCTAGAGGTGAGAGATGGAAACCGACTCAAACGTGCATATGCACACACACACACACACACACACACACAAACACGCCCTACAGAACTTTCTACCTGTTTGCCCTCTGATAAAACCAACGTTGAGCTATGGTAGACTCTGATTTGAAACCCCTTTCCAACCCGTCTGCCAGGTTTTGAGCGGCGGGTCCCTAAACACACCGCCCATACGGAGGGAGCAGAGGGGGACGGCGGCTCTCAACAACCCCCCCGGTCAGGAAACATCCCTTCCCTGGTTCCCAGGCCTCCCTCCACTCCTCTGGTCAAACAAGTGGGCAAAGAGTACACCCTCAAGTGCAGGTGAGCTGATTGCCAACATGCTGATAGTTTAATGTACGCTGAACTCCGATTGCCTGAGGTCACACACTTGTATGATTTATTATTGGCATCGTACGAGGGTCTCTGCACTACAGGTTCCACAATGTTTCACAGAAAGTGGTTTAAGCGCAGGTCTGTTTGTATATTAACATTAACCAACCTTCTCTCTCTTGCTCTCTGTTCTATTCCATCCCTCAGGTTCTGTGAGGCAGTGTTCCATGGATCTCAGTCAGTACAGGAGGACTGGATCAGACACCTGCAGAAACACATCCTGGACCTCCGCTTCAACAAGGCCTGTCCTCCCCCTGACCCAGAACGGCCCCTGGTCCCGGGCATGGAACCCTCAGCCACCACCACCACCAGCCCGGTCCTCCTGGTACCACTGGTGGTTTAAATGGTCCACTACTATGGCTACACTCACTGCATTTCCCTTATTACCACTTAGTTGGATCGTCTTATCTGTTGTTCATCTGTTTGTTTTCCTCAAAGGACTGTTGAACTCAGTCTACACTGTGGTGTGTGTGTGTGTGTGTGTGTGTGTGTGTGTGTGTGTGGGGGGGTAGATTATTTATTCAGCGTTAAAGGAATGACTTGGTTTGAATGATAACTGCACAAAGTGGATATACTGTAGCACTCGTCTTGTCCACCAGCTGTGTCTCTCTCTAGCTGTTAGCCTGGGGATAAGGTTAGTGTAGCACAGACATAGCTGTACCAGCCTCATATCAACCCTAGAGGGCCTACTTGGGCCAGTTGAAGAAGTCTACTTTCAGTAACTACTCTTGCTGGGGTAACTTAGACATGGGGTCAAACAAACTAACATTCATTCACCATGACACATTCCTACCACTTAGTAGTCTAGCAATGGTTACACTCCATGTCTTTATTGGGATGTTTATTGCACATTGTTTTCATAGAAACCTAAATTCATAGTAGTCTGACATAGGATGGAATGGGTTTCCATAGACTGTAGTCAGTGATGTCACTGAAGAAGTAAGGCAAAGCCTGTTCGAGCATTAAATACATTCCCCTTGTTTCAACTGTTCCAAAGCAGTGTGGCATTATAGGTTGCATTGCAGAATAGCAGGGAAGGAAGCATGTTCACTTTTGAAATATGGTCTGAAATTTCCCTATTGTACAGGAATTTGTATTAGCTTTTTTAATGACTGATGTTTTTAAATGTAGAACTGTTTTCTGAAGTAAATAAATATAAGACAAGGTTTTCTATTTGTCTTGAATTCTTCTGTAATTAGTGGTTTGAAGGCTGCAGAGCCAGACAGAATACCAGGACGTGTACTCAGAGCATGCGCTGGACCAGCTGGCAAGTATCTTCACTGACGTTTTCAACCTACAGTGCTTTCAGAAAGTATTCACATCACTTGACTTTTTCCACACTTTCTTGTGTTACAGCCTGAATTTAAAATGGCTTACACACAATACCCCATTATATCAAAGTGGAATTGTGTTTTTTGACATATTTACAAATTCATTAAAAATTGAAAGCTGAAATGTCTTCAGTCAAGTATTAAAACCCTTTGTTATGGCAAGCCTGAATAAGTTCAGGAGTAAAAAGTGGCTTAACTCACATAAGTTGCATGGACTGTGTAATAATAGTGTTTAACATGATTTTTGTATGACTACCTCCATCTCTGTACACTACACATACAATTATCTGTAAGGTCCTTCATTCGAGCAGAGAATTACCAAACACAGATTGAACGACAAAGACCAGGGAGGTTTTCCAATGCCACGCAAAGGGCACCTATTGGTAGATGGGTAAAAATAAAAAAGCAGACATTGAACATCTCTTTGAGCATGGTGAAGTTATTCATTACACTTTGGATGGTGCATCAATACACCCAGCCGTTACAAAGATACAGTCGTCCTTCCTAACTCCGTTGCCAGCGAGGAAGGAAACCGCTCAGGGATTTCACCATGAGACCATTGGTGACGGAAATAGTTACAGAATTTAATGGCTGTGATAGGAGAAAACTGAGGATGGATCAACAACATTGTAGATACTCCACAATACTAACCTAAATGACAGAGTGAAAAGAAGGAAGCTTGTACAGATTAAAAAATATTCCAAAATATGCCATCCTGTTTGCAGTAAGGCACTAAAGTAAAACTGCTAAAATTGTTACAAAGAAATTAACTTTCTGTCCTGAATACAAAGTGCTATATTTGGGGAAAATCCAACACATCACATCACTGAGTACCACTCTTCATATTTTCAAGCATGGTGGTGGCTGCACAATGTTATGGGTATGCTTGTCATCAGGCAAGGACTAGGTAATTTTTTAGGATACAAATAAATAGAATATAGCTAAGCACAAGCAAAATCCTAATGATACATCAGATGGCCTGGCCTCCACAATCACCCAACCTCAACCCAATTGAGATGATTTGGGATGAGTTGGACCAAAGAGTGAAGGAAAAGCAGCCAACAAGTATTCAGCATATGTGGGAACTTCTTCAAGACGGTTGGAAAAGCATTTCAGGTGAAGCTGGTTGAGAGAATGCCAATAGTGTGCAAAGCTGTCATCAAGGCAAAGGTTGGCTACTTTTAGAATCTCAAATATAAAATATATTTTGTTTCGTTGAAAACTTTTTTTGTTACTACATGATTCCATATGTGTTATTTCATAGTTTGATCTCTTCACTATTATCCTGCAATGTAGAAAGTAGGACAAATAAAGAAAAACCCTTGAATGAGTAGGTGTGTCCAAACTTTTGATTGGTTCTGTATATATATATATACACTACCGCTCAAAAGTTTAGGGTCACTTAGAAAAGTCCTTGCATCCTGGAGTTGCCTCTTCCCTGTTGACGTTGAGACTGTTTTGCGGGTACTATTTAATGAAGCTACCAGTTGAGGACTTGTGAGGGGTCTGTTTCTCAAACTAGACAGTCTAATGTACTTGTCCTCTTCCTCAGCTGTGCACCGGGGCCTCCCACTCCTCTTTCTATTCTGGTTAGCGGTAGTGCGCTGTTCTGTGAAGGGAGAGGTACACAGCGTTGTACGAGATCTTCAGTTTCTTGGCAATTTCTCGCATGGAATTGCCTTCATTTCTCAGAACAAGAATAAACTGACGAGTTTCAGAAGAAAGTCTTTGTTTCTGGCCATTTTGAGCCTGTAATCAAACCCACAAATGCTGATGCTCCAGATACTCAACTAGTCTAAAGAAGGCCAGTTTTATTGCTTCTTTAACCAGAACAACAGTTTTCAGCTGTGCTAACATAATTGCAAAAGGGTTTTCTAATGATCAATTTAAAATGATAAACTTGGATTAGCTAACACAACGTGCCATTGGAACACAGGTGTGATTGTTGTTGATAATGGGCCTCTGTACGTCTATGTAGATATTCCATGAAAAAATCTGCCGTTTCCAGCTACAATAGTCATTTACAACATTAACAATGTCTACACTGTATTTCTGATCTATTTTATTTTAATGGACAAAAAATGTGCTTTTCTTTCAAAAACAAGGACATTGCTATGTGACCCCAAGCTTTTGAACGGTAGTGTATACTGTATATCTACTTTTTTTTTAAAAATCTTTAACTCTGCATTGTTTGAAAAGGACAAGTAAGTAAGCGTTTCACTGTTAGTCTACACCTGTTGTTTACAAAGCATGTGACTGATACAATTTGATTGGACTGTTTTGAGGTCAAGACATCAGTAATGTCTTTTCCAAGGTTCCTTGTCTAATGAAATTAGGCTGAGACTACAAAGTAAAGAAATCCAACAGATGAATGAAGGTGACTGTCTGTAGCACCACAAGACACAGACCCAAGACGTACACAATGAGCTACAAGAGGCTGGCTAGAAGGGTAAATCGAGAAATTACTGTCCACTCCTGTATGTACTTTTTCTATCCTAACTTCTACATACATAATTATATCCTATAAAATACCAGGCCCATCCGTCCTTCATTGCTGACAATGCCACGTGTCAATTGGTAGTCTTACAGTGTGTCCAATTCTTCCATATAGTGTAGTTGTAAAAAATAAACAAGCCGTTATAGTTGACTTGGCCAAGAACAATGACCAATTCCTTAATGTCAAACCAAACCAAAATAGAACTTAAAACTTGAGTGTCATGTCGTCGGGTTTGAATCCATCACAAACACCTTCTTTCACAAAACCCTCTCAGAATCCAAACAATTCAAACTATTTCTATACAAGTAGAATAGAACCCTATCATTTTCACTCTATTCCACGTTTTCTCTCATCCAAACCTCATTCTTGTGTCTTTGGGCTTCAGTAACACATTAGACTGAGGACATCTGACAGCAACTTCATACCAATTCAGTCTGAAGCAGAGGAGGCTGGTGGGAGGAGCTATATGAGGATGGACTCATTGTAATGGCTGGAATGGAATGGAGTCAAACATGTCATTTCCATACGTTTGATACCGTTCCATTGATTCCATTCCAGCCATTACAATGAGCCCGTCTTCCTATAGCCTCCACTGGTCTGAAGGAATGTTGATACGGTTCAGTGCTGATGAACAGTTCAGTACATGTTTCCCCATAACTGTGAGACTGAGACTGTGGCTATCTGGCCTGGGTTAAAATAATATTAAAAATATTTAAAATACGTTAATCGTTTCATTGAGCCTGCCTAGCGTCTGAGATTGACAGGGTTTGAATTTTTGGGACTATTCCATTGATGCCATTGCTGCCAGTAAAGCTCATTATTCAAACTCAAATAAGCCCAGCTAAAGTACTACACCAGAATTGGGTTGCCTGTGTAGATGAAGCCCAATACTATTTGAACCCAGGTCTGGTGGTGGTGGCCATGGCTCCCTTCACACAACACAAAGCTAGGACAGCTTCCCAGTATTGACAGTAGCAGGCCTGGGACATTAATTTTATTGCCTGTATAAATGATGTCTGGCCAGTGGCTACAGTTCTCCCTGATACTGCAGCCTTCCACTCCCTACTGTTTCATCAGTCTGTTGTACTGTTAATCACTAACCTCCTGGACTGGACCCTGGGGAATGGTGGTCGTTAAATCAGTGTTAGGTCTGCACTCAACAATCTACTTTAGATAAACCACACTTAAAAGATTGATGCTAGTTGTATTTCAGTCACATAGAGTAAAAAAACAATCTACCTTAGATAAACTACACTAGATGGTGAAGAATGAAGATCGATGAGTTTTATTTCAGCTGTGTTTCAGCCAAATAAAGTGACAATCTATGTACCACAGATGAACTACTACTCTAGAAGTTTTAGAATAGAAGATCAATGATACTTCTATAGCAGTCAAATAGGGTACGAAAATAACAAATATTCAGACTTTTTTACTTTGCTAGTGGAATGGGCTGGTTGGTAAAATAGGTTGTGTTGGTACGATATGAGTATCTCTAAGAGGTTTGACACGTTTTTAGTTTTGAAATATTATCCTTATTCAAAATGGATCAATTCACAATTAACTGCTAAACAATTGTAAATGAGCATCTTTACCCACAACTGGACTATCCTAAAATAGGCTACATGACGTATCTCAAGTATGTTATATACGTAAATGCTGAATGGCCTCTTCGTGGTATAGTGAGTGTTGAGAAGAAACCACATCATTGAGTCAGAGGACGTATAGGAGTAGAGAGAGAGAGGGCGTATAAGAGTAGAGAGAGCGAGGGAGAGAGAGGACATTATCCCTACCAGGCTTATAGAGCACGACACGGTGTCTGTGTGTCTGCCTATTCCAAACAGTGGGCCTCACTCTGGAATCAATCTATCACGCTTCTGTCTCAGGCTCCTCTCTGCTTCCATCCTCTCTTCTCCACCAGACATTACGGACGTATTGACGGTCCCTGAGGAACCATTCAACCACCCTCGCTGATCTGCTTTCAGCTCCAAGTGCCTACTTTTAAAGCCTGCTAATAACATATTCATGTATCCCATTCTGTTAATTCCATATTGACTCTATGCGTTTATTACACTCCCTGAGCCGGGAGAGTGCCCTGTCTGTCTGTCTGTCTGTCTGAGAGGGCCGGTAGATTACTCATGTTCGTCCTTTTCAAAGGGACCTGCTCATTTTAAGTGAGAATGCAGCCTCAATCCCTTCCTGAAAAGAGATGATTGGAACACAGCCTAATCTCCTTTGAGATTGTCTCAATCATCGTTGAGACAGTTCGTAGATGTACTGTCTATATCCAGGGCCGGCTGAGCTGGATGTTTCATAGAAGTCCTGCTTGTTTTAAGTGAGAACCCAGCCCTCACCTAACCTCCTCAAAATATAGTTTCTAGATGTATTCAAGGACTGGAGCAGTTGGATTATGACTTGAATGTCCTAATATGAGTTGGATGTTCTACTTCTAATGTAATCCTGAGTTTATAGCTGTGTTTTATGTGTTTTACCCTGATGATGGTCCATCTTGGATACTGTAGTCTGTACCAATTAGTGAAAAGGCTCCGCATGCTAAGTCTGATATGATCAAACAGACTATAGGCCTGTTTAAAAGATAAATGACTGTGGTAGCTCTACTCCATTCATCGGACACCTGTCTTTGATCCGGCAGAAGTGATGGCACAGTCCTTGATATAAATATCTAGAGGAGACATTATGTGATATGTGTCACTATTTTTAGCTACCATATCAAGCGTGAGTTTGTGTTGATGCCCAGTGAGCTGTCCTGGATCGTGTTCAGAAGGGCACACCGTAGCAAAGCACTTTGCAACAGAAACAAAAATCTGTCGTTCTTAATGGACAAGTTCAAGTAACACCTTCCGTTTCGCTCCATTTTCAAAAGGTGTGTCAAAGTCATACCGTGGAAGGCCTAAGGTCTGCGGGTTTTTGGTCTTTCCTTTCAATTAAGTCCTAGACAAACAGGTGAGGGGAGTTCTTTACCAATTAGTGACCTTAATTCATCAATCAAGTACAAGGGGGAAGTGAAAACCTGTAGACACTCGGCATTCCCAGGTCTAAATCAGTCCCCGATTAGAGGAGAACGATGAACAAATGCAGTGGAACTGGCTTCGAGGTCCAGAGTTCAGTTTGAGGGATTTAGAGTCATCTTTCCTTTCTCCTTCGTGAAAAGAAGGAATCCGTGGAAAGAGTGTAGTGGGTGAACCAAGTTGACAGCACATGCTGAGTGACAGACAACATGTAATTTGTTTGGCAGTGCTGCTGTGGGATACATTTAGAAGGATCCATTATTTCCCTTTCCCCTCCTTATTCTGGCCAGGACAGCACTTTAACTGATCTTAGATATGTCTTCAATAGATGATTCATATAAATACTCTGTGACTTGGCAGAGAACATGGTTTTCTCACACGACTTGTGGCTTCGCAATCAGTGTTCCCAAAGGACCGATTTTCTCCGACTGTGGAACTGTGGACTGAGTGTGTGTGTGTGTGTGTGTGTGTGTGTGTGTGTGTGTGTGTGTGTGTGTGTGTGTGTGTGTGTGTGTGTGTGTGTGTGTGTGTGTGTGTGTGTGTGTGTGTGTGTGTTGTGTTTTTCCATGTCGTCTTGTAGAGACCGAATCTCTCTTGTTACACGGGGGAAGATGTAAAACGGGGAATCTCATCATCTTAGACTCTTGAGGTTGAAATCACATTGTTAGTTTGTTTTGAGCTTGTTGGCTTTTCAGGCAGTATTATACATAATAGACCATGTCATTTGTTTACATGAAAGTGAATGCAGTACATTTGCATTACAGAATACAATACTGTATCAGTCCATGTGTACCTAGCAAGGCAGCAACATATCCTGTAAGGCTATGTGCACTAGTCAAATCAAATGAAAGTTTAATGGTCGAGTACACAGATTAGCAGGTGCAGTGACATGCTTATGTTACTAACTCCAGCAGTGTAGTAGACTGTCTAGCAAATACAATACAGATAC
Organism: Oncorhynchus mykiss; assembly: GCF_057628025.1. Taxonomy (NCBI): domain Eukaryota; kingdom Metazoa; phylum Chordata; class Actinopteri; order Salmoniformes; family Salmonidae; genus Oncorhynchus; species Oncorhynchus mykiss. The sequence continues at coordinate 2,722,777 of NC_143038.1, read as the reverse complement.
ACAAAATCTAAACAAGAAATCAAGAAATGTCAGAACGAGTCCAATTAACAACTTTGTTATCAGAGCCATATTAGGGTGCAGAGGCAATGTTTGGGAATCTTTGATGTGATATGTAATAGTGGAGAGATATTTTTGTGTGTTGAGATCCTGTTAGGGATAAGTAGAAATATACTGTGTGGTCTCTTATCTCGAATGGCACCTCGTTCCCTATAGTGCACATCTTTTGACCAAGGCCCACTCGGATCTGGGGCGGCAGGGTAGCCTAGTGGTTAGAGTGTTGGACTAGTAACCGGAAAGTTGCAAGTTCAAATCCCTGAGCTGACAATGTACAAATCTGTCGTTCTGCCCCTGAACACTGTTCCTATCATTGAAGTTCACTGTTCCTATCATTGAAAATAAGAATTTGTTCTTAACTGACTTGCCTAGTTAAATAAAGGTTAAAAAAAATAAGTAGTGCACTACATGGGAAAGTAGTGCCATTTGGGACCCCTACATAGTGGATAGGGTGTAATTTGGGGCACATCCTGTGCACACTACTGAGGGGCCTACAAACAGAATATTTCAGAGTGTATGTAATTAACAACAGTATTCCTAGCCACTGTGCTTCTACACCTGCATTGCTTGCTATTTGGGGTTTTAGGCTGGGTTTCTGTACAGCACTTTGAGATATCAGCTGATGTATGAAGGGCTATATAAATTCATTTGATTTGATTTGAGTAGATATATTAGAGTGAGCAGTAAGCAGTTCAGCCATCTCCACCATGTTTGTAAGACAAGGTCCTTGTCTGAAGGCTTCAGCATTTCACCAGCACAGTTGTGACCATGGAAATGGAAGCTCTAACCCTGGCAATTTGACTAGTAAACTCACAGGTACACTCACAATGGCTGCCTGGAATTGTGATGCAATCATTTCCATGGCATTTTGGATTTCCATAGTAATGTAGAATGTATATTTGTTCATGTCAGTTGAGTTGACTCAACAAATCACAGCACAGATTGAAGGGTACACATCCTGCTTTTACTTCATGGAATGGGTACAATCAAAATGGCTGCCAGTCCACCCATTATGCCATCACTGACTTGAATGGAGACACCCTTTCTATTCATTCTATTTCTATGGTTGTGACTGGGTCATCTCTGTATGTTCCTAGACTGTATGTAGCCTGATCCCAGATCTATTTGTACTGTCTGGTCAACTCCTATGGTCATTGGTGTGACAGTACAAACAGATCTGGGATCAGGCTATATGTTGTAATGAGGTCATAATAGGGTCACCATGCAGAACACCTTCTGCCTCTCAGGTTACCTGAACTGATGGCTCTCTGCTGTGTCTGGAATCTACTGACACTGGACCCCATAGGGGGGCGAGGGCCATACCCTAACCAGGAGGCCGTGCTGTGCTACTGGGGTCATCAGTATCAGGTTCATCCACCATAATTAATGATGACCATGACACATTAATGTACATTAAGACATATCAGACCTCGTCGTTCATATGGTGAGAACACAGATGGCTTCATACTGACCACATGGTTCATGTGGTCAGTAGCAGTGTACTAGTCAGGTCATGTGATCTATGGGTCCTCTCCTATGACCTGTGACATCATCAAGGACAGAGAGTGAAACAGAGAACTAAAACTTACCTTTGAGTCTGACTATAAACTGTGCATTCCTGTAAAGAAAACGTAAAGTGTTTCAAAACCTGTTTTATATCTGGAACTGGTACGATATGGCCCTTACATTGAAACTACCACTGATATTAAAACTACTACTTAAGAGAAGTGGCTAAATCAGGTTCAAATAAATAACCATCTGAGGGACCGGTTAGCAGCACCCGAGGGGACCAGTTCCACCCAGAACCGGGAGTTGACTGACCTACACTGACCTACAGCATAGCATCGTATAAAGATGACTCATCATATCTCCCTGTAAACAGAGACTTATGTTTACCATCTATATAACGTTTCCACTGTGACTGTCAATGATTGATGTGGTGGATCATCTGTTTGTGCCGGTATTTTTAGGGACAAATTTAGCTCCAGACAGGCCATAAGATGTGAATTCCGGAATACAACTCTGAAAAAAAATAGTGTTGTACATTTTGTTTTTCTGGATGCTTACTTCTCGTACCCTGGGCTGTGCTGTGCTGGAGCTCGCTGTCTATATTTCTGGTTAGTTAGTCAGCCGTGTGTGTGCGTGTGTTTGTACGGGCGTGCCTGCAGATGGCAGGTCAGACATTGTTAAGCGCGTCCTGCCACAGAGTCATCGCGTGTTAGGACTGAATGAAGGAACACACACGATGACATGATGAAGGACAGAGCAGGGGTGGAGAGAAGGGGAGGATGTGTGATATCATTAACAAACGTTAATCAGAATCCGCTGTTGCAGTGTGAAAGTAAATACTAGTGTTACTGAACCTCGTATGACACACTCTTAGAAAAAAAGGGTTCCAAAAGGGTTCTTCGTCTGTTCCCATAGGAGAACCCTTTTTGGTTCCAGGTAGAACCCTTTTTGGGCCCATGTATAATTGTCTGTGAAAAGGGTTCTACATGGAATACAAAGGGGTTTTACCTGGAACCAGAAGGGTTCTACCTGGAACCAAAAAGGGTCCTCCAAAGGGTTCTCCTATAGGGACAGCTGAATAATCCTTTTTGGTTCTAGAATACACCTTTTTTTCTAAGAGTGTACCTGTCAATGTCACCTCCAATACTGCATGGTTGTCATTCACGGGACAGAACGTGAGAGGACGAGGTCATTATTCTTAGGCGGATAGACAGGGAGTCTGATGTAACCTGTTCTCACCAGGTAGAGGAGAGGGAGTCTGATGTAACCTGTTCTCACCAGGTAGAGGAGAGGGAGTCTGATGTAACCTGTTCTCACCAGGTAGAGGAGAGGGAGTCTGATGTAACCTGTTCTCACCAGGTAGAGGAGAGTCTCTCAGTCGTTCTTTATGACCTGGGATCCAAACTGAATCCATGCTTTGTGTCACTATCATGTCACTTCACAGGAGGGGCCCCTATCACCTCTAACCTTTTTGGGGAATAATCGTGTCATTGGACATTTAACATACCAGTCATGTTCCCACAGTTATTTAGGTATTTGTGACATCCCAGTATGTGACATGTAATGATATTTGAAGTGATGCCAGTCTAGCCTGGAAACGAGACATGAAAGGGGACTCCTTAGGGACACTAGGGGTTCTGTTTTAGGTATTGGGGCTCGGCAGTGAAGGGAGTTGACCATAAAGGGACAGAAAAAAATGCATTTTTAACTTTAAAAGTCTGGAGACTTGTTCAGTCTTCAAAGGCCTGTCTGTTGGTTTTAGGGGGTTTATCAGTTCAGGTTTTTTTAATGTTTATTTACACATAATTACAAGATTCCATGTAATTACTGGCATAAGTCAAATGAACCCTGGCCTAATTACTCCTTGGAACCATGACATAAAGTTGTTATATGGTAGTTAGTTAAAATATACTACAGTCTATATGTCTATCAGCGAATTGGGTAAAAAACTCGTCAAACAGGAAATGGGAAAAATCTCCAGTGACATAATTTCCTCTCGCTAAGGAGACTACTGAGTGATTTGAATGGACCAGGATTTCCCTCCACCTTATTACTGTAAATGATCTGTTATATTTAGGTTCCTGATGCATTTGGGGAAAATCTCACATTAAATCTTACTCATAGTACAATCTTAGTAGCATCAAACCAAATGTATTCAACACATCCAATTATGATGTGAAAACATTGCTCCTCATGTTGAAGTTTTTTGTTCCATCAACAATGAATGTGGAAATAGTGAAATTCCTGTAAACAGTGATTCACAATGACGCTTTCGGGACAAATAAGAACAAGTTAGGTTGTACATTTAGAGATTTCCCCACATTATCATTTCGTCTACCTAGAGGATTAAAGTACTTTCCCCTCCATCCCTCTCTCAATGTTCTGCCAGGAAAATAAGTCAAATCTGTGACCTTCCGGATTAGATGGAATGCGCTTCTTCCAGCCTCCATACACAACGGTTCCATCCCAAATGGCTACCTATTTCCTATATAGTGCATTGCTGTTGACCAGAGCCCTGATCAAATTTAGTGCACTAAATAGGGAATAGGTTGGCATTTGGGATGCAAACAACATCATATGTCATGTATGATAAATGACCTGCCTAGAAGATGTACTATTTCATCCTGGTGTATTTCATGGTGGTTGTGATTCCAGCAAAGTGAAACGGGGGGGTTACATACACTCTGAAATATTCTGTTTGCGTTGGAACGGAACAGTGGTCCGTAAAACAGTAGGCCCCTCTGTAGTGTGCACAGGGTGTGTCCCAAATGGCACCCTACCCACTGTGGAGTGCACTACTTTGAACCAGATCCGAGTGGGCCTTGGTCAAAAGATGTGCACTATAGGGAACGAGGTGCCATTCGAGATAAGAGACCATACAGTATATTTCTACTTATCCCTAACAGGATCTCTACACACAAAAATGTCGCTCCACTATCACATATCACATCAAAGATTCCCAAACATTGCCTCTGCACCCTAATATGGCTCTGATAACAAAATATACAAATATTTATAATCTAGATAGTACATCATTTTTGGACGAACCACACTAGCTGCATATAATAGTGACTGGATGCAGGGTCATAGGTCAAGCAAGAGCATCAGAATGTAGCTCTGTCTTTTGTACATGTGAGTCAGAAGAACAAGGCTTTTATTTTAAGTGATTAGGTCAATCCAACTCAGTGGCTTTGTGGTTACAGTGTACGCCCTGAGATTGGAAGATTAGGGATTCATGCCAAAGACTCTAAAAATGGGACCCAATGCCTCGACTTGGAACTCAGCATTCATCTCGTATTAGGTCAATTATGTTTAGAGGCATGGAGGTGAATGTTAAATGAAGACAGAGATTGGCTATTAAAACAAATGGTATTGATTGGCTACTTTAATGTGCCTAAAATTAAAGATATTTACAAGGGAAGTAGATCATGTGGGGCGTCATACAGGAAGTGTGTATGTGTGTGTGTGTGTGTGTGTGTGTGCATGCTTACGCTATGTTTATTTTATCATGCTGTCGTCACCTAACAACTATAATTACTTAAATCAATACAATGAATCAACATGGTCAGCTTCTGTTATGGCTCTGCTCTCTTCAACCTTCTGTAGCAGGGTTGTTCCACCAATTCGCTGCCTTTTAAGTAGTGTAACTCTGTTCCATTCTGTCATAAAGAGCATATTTTTTTTTTTCATATATATTTTTTTACTATAGTAAGTGCCTATTAAGTGGCAAATAAAGTAACAGGGTTGACCGTAACAGGGTTGACCGTAACAGGGTTGACGATTTCTTCTTAAATCAGCCATAAATCCCGTTGTGACAGGGGGAATGGAAGCTTGTTGTGTGCAGCAGGGAGTGGCAATTGAATGCAAGCTTCACAAAAATGCAAGCTTTTTATTGTAAAAAATATTCTAGCCTGTCTACAGTATCTATGGGTAACAGGTTAATGCGTGACCCGCTCAGTTTTCCAACACAAAACACCAGAAATGTGTCAAAAAGGGTAGAACCAGCTCACCTGCTTTCATTATATGATTTGACTATTAGATGATTCATGTTTCTTTAGAATTTAAAAAAAAAGTTTCACCATATTCAACAGAGAGTTCCTTTCACGTGACAGGGTTGACCTTAAAATGAGGCACAGATGTAAATGAATCACTAATCACATTAAACACATTCTTTGCCAAAGCAACAAAATAACTAGGGCTTTATAATGATGGTGAAATTTTAGACATTTGGGGATTAAGTGGGTTAAAATCATCATAGAAGTGACACAGGGGTGACAGAGGAATTTGGGGATTAAGTGGGGTAAAATCATCATAGAAGTGACACAGGGGTGGCAGAGGAATTTGGGGATTAAGTGGGTTAAAATCATCATAGAAGTGACACAGGGGTGGCAGAGGAATTTGGGGATTAAGTGGGGTAAAATCATCATAGAAGTGACACAGGGGTGGCAGAGGAATTTGGGGATTAAGTGGGGTAAAATCATCATAGAAGTGACACAGGGGTGGCAGAGGAATTTGGGGATTAAGTGGGGTAAAATCATCATAGAAGTGACACAGGGGTGACAGAGGAATTTGGGGATTAAGTGGGTTAAAATCATCATAGAAGTGACACAGGGGTGGCAGAGGAATTTGGGGATTAAGTGGGGTAAAATCGTCATAGAAGTGACACAGGGGTGGCAGAGGAATTTGGGGATTAAGTGGGGTAAAATCATCATAGAAGTGACACAGGGGTGACAGAGGAATTTGGGGATTAAGTGGGGTAAAATCATCATAGAAGTGACACAGGGGTGGCAGAGGAATTTGGGGATTAAGTGGGGTAAAATCATCATAGAAGTGACACAGGGGTGACAGAGGAATTTGGGGATTAAGTGGGTTAAAATCATCATAGAAGTGACACAGGGGTGGCAGAGGAATTTGGGGATTAAGTGGGTTAAAATCATCATAGAAGTGACACAGGGGTGGCAGAGGAATTTGGGGATTAAGTGGGTTAAAATCATCATAGAATTGTGGCACTTTAGCAACCCTTTATTCATATTACAAATCACATTTCTTGAATTCTCCAAGTGGTCAAAATTAAAGGGCACTTCATTTAATATAGCAGGCTTTTAAAATTCAATATCGGTCCACAATTTCTACTTAAAGGCCCTCCTTTTGTAGAACGACCCAATACTTGTTCCTTTCAGTCAGCAACCCCATCATTCATTTCATTCAATAACTTAAATGCTGCTCCTTTCAACTCTTTCCATATAACTGTACTTGATTTGTATTGACTATAGTCCAAAAAGACTTGCCCGTCCCAAACAGCATCCTATTCCCTATATATACGACCCTGGTCAAAAGTAGTGCACTATATAGGGAATAGGGTGCCATTTGGGACGCTGGCAATGAGCATTGAATATAGTCCAGACAGAGTTACTGTTTTCTTGCTGAAAGGAGGAAAGCCAACCCAATTAATCAAACTGTTATATTTAATGAAAGCAGACATTTTTAATGTCATGAACATACGCTCCTTCAACAGATATAGTTGACCTTGGTGGGTGGATGGTGAAATAGATCTACCAGACAATATTAGTTTGGGGTTGTGTTCCTTCCTGAGGACCATAATGGAACCTCTAAACTGAAGATCGATTGCCATGGTTATTACACAGAACAGAAGGAAGCTCTGCTACTGAAACATATCTCTGTCTTCTTTCTGTCCTAGATACCAATCAAGGAAAGACATATTCCTATTCTGAAATGATAAATGCTTTAAGGATTGCACAAGGCTTTTGGATGGCTCTCCAATGAAGCTGAATTTGCAATTCAGATCTGATCTTCATCTAATCTTCCCAATCCAGGCCTGGTCTCCCATTCCCTTCCCAACACTGTATAGCGTTACCAATGATCCATTTATAACCTGGGTGGATTTGATGACTCCTCCATGAAATCTCATCCTCCATGCTTCAGTGGAAACCAGATGACCTTGGGCTGGAAGGGAGTGAGAGAGAATGTGTGTGTGTGTGTGTGTGCAAGCGTGTGCGCATACAGGTGTGCATCTAGAAACTGGCATGGTCCTCATTGAGGAAGGGCTAGGCTAAACATCTGTTGTAACTGCTGTGAGCGAGCGGGTGGCTCTCTCAGTCATTGTGGGAATGGTCCGCTGTCAGGTGTCTCCTTTCCATTTCCAAGAACTTACTCACTCAACCTTCCAATGGGTTTATTATTTCATTCAGACAGATTGGAGTTAGTAGCCAAAGTCCCTTTATTGTTGGTGGTGGTGGGTCTGTGAATACGGTTGAACGTTTTCCTTGAGTGCAGCCCGCCTGAGGATATTCAAGGATCTTTCGTTTCTTAGGTTGCTATGGCAACACTTAAACTCTGTAACCAATTAGAGTAGACCAGTATAAAACCAGAAGAGAGGATGAGTAAATGAGCTGTGTACCTCAATGTCAGAATGACATATACTTCATCTAAGCCTTGATTACAATGCATATAGTGGTGGTATGCTCACCAGACCTGGGTTCAAATACTTTTTGAAATGTTTCATACTATGATCGTTTGCTTTAGCCGGTGTCTGGAGCGCTAGGTGGGAGGGGTTAGCACTTTTTGGGACTTTTCTTTTGGCTCCATTGTAACAGGAAAGCTCAATCAAGAACAGATACAAGTGTTTGAAATCATTTCAAATATTATTTGAACCCAGGTGTGATGCTCCCATCCCTTAAAACATTTATCCAGGTGCTGGAATAGAGAGAGTAGTGTCGTGCAGTACTAGAGCCCCTGAAACAAGACAGAGCCTGCAATGGATAGTGGTTGACATCTCTTCTCTATCAAGCCAGTGGTGTGGTCTACTGAGTCAACACATGGTCAAATGTATTCCAGGAAAGAAAGGCTTACTGATACAAGGTGGAGGGTCAGCTGGAGGGAAAGTGAGCACATTATAGGTGTGTCAGCTTGGTGTTGTGTGTGTGTGTGTGTGTGTGTGTGTGTGTGTGTGTGTGTGTGTCTGTGTGTGTGTGTGTGTGTGTGTGTCTGTGTGTGTGTGTGTGGTGTGTGTGTGTGTGGTGTGTGCGCGTGTGTGCGCGCGTGTGCGTGTGTGCACGCGCGTGCGTGTGTGCGCGCGTGTGCGTGCGTGTGCGTGTGTGTGTGTGTGTGTGTGTGTGTGTGTGTGTTTGTGTGTGTGTGTGTGTGTGTCTGTGTGTGTGTGTGTGTGTGGTGTGTGTGTGTGTGGTGTGTGCGCGTGTGCGTGTGTGCGCGCGTGTGCGTGTGTGCGCGCATGTGCGTGTGTGTGTGTGTGTGCGTGTGTGTGCATGTGTGTCTAAACCATTGTGTAAACCCTGGTGACTTCCCTGCATCACTCAGCAACAGAGCAGGGTCAACTCTCGGCTCCTTTTCTGCCGCAGTGCATCTGAGGACACACAGACACTTACTCACACACACTTTCCAAATATGTGACAAAGTCAAACGGCAGGAAGTCACACTCCATGTATTTGGGCGCTGAAGATCAGCGTGGTAGCGGGGTTGAGCAGACATATGCAGTGTTTACCGGGAATGCAGTCTCCGCGAACGTGGAAACATTGCCTTTACATTTCACTCATGCTACAACGCTGATCCTCGGCGCTATTGATTGAATCCAGCCCTTCAACTCAGTGACTCTTCATTGCGTCACACATAAACACATATCCTCCTCGTCTTTGCGGCGCAATAAAAAACCGAAGCCAAATTCCAAACAACGGTCCAGAAAATGTGGTTATCTTTGACTTCTCGGCGAGAAGTTGATAAACGCTTGTGCTCCCGGGTTGTTTATATTGACATGTCTAACGTTCAGTAAACGTCTGCTGACTCCTACTCTTGTTCGGGGACTTGGCCGAGGAGAAGGAGACCCAAGCAAAGTTTGGCTCCTGAATTAGAGATGACTCGTGTTCTTTGAGAATAATTTGTTCATCAGTGTTCTCTCCGCTTCTCTGTTAGATAACCTTCTTCGTCTTCGGTATAGAAAGGTTTCTAGGCCTCTATAGGAAAGTCTGTCACGTGGAACGCCACTACCACTTTATAAGGACCATAACTCGGGGGGGGGGGGGGGGGGGTATAATTCGCTCTACAGATCATTTACTGCTGTCTACAGGAGATCACTTCTAGCCTAAGCCACTGGAGGCTCAGAGACAGTAATTGAGCGTTAATAATACATTGTGTTTACGTTATGTCAGGGCTCTGGGTAGATACGTTCGTTTGGAAAGGTGTAATTTACAAGGTGCTTAATGGCCGTTGGGGAAGAGGAAGGGATCAATTTGAAGCCAAGCAGGAAGTGGATGCAGGGAGAACGAGAGTAGGTGACAATGTAAACATGGGGTTTTCTCTTCTTTTCTCGCTCATCATTCTCCAGTTCAGTTACTGTAAATCAGCCCTCATAGCAGCCTTTCCATGTGCTTCCTCTGCATCCCCTCTATCTGTCTCTCTCCCTTCTGTCTCTCTGCCCCCCCCCCCCCCCCCCCCCCCCCTCACTGCAGAGCAGGGACGTGGGGCTGTGCATAGACTTAGAATGACCATAGTAATGATGCATCACAACACCATGTTAGCCATATTGAGTGTACCCATAAGTGTACCAGTACCAGCCAAATTGCCTTGATCGGAGGGACTTTATCCAATCTAGTAGGCCTAATTATATTTCTATGAGCTTGTCGTTGACCACTCTTAACTGTCAGGCTCTGAAAGAACAGAGTGCAGTTTAATTCCTAAGAAATCAAATGTATTTTGCAAGAGCGCCCTGGAGATTATATCTGGGTATCTGAGTTTCCTCCGGGCTAAATGATGAACCATTGGGACTCCGGAGAAGGATTTGGACATCTACTAGATAGCAAAACAAACAGGCCAACAGACACACTGTTGCCAATGTCTCATACTTTGTGAACCACTCCTAAAGACTCCTAAACACTCTCACTCTCTCGCTCTCTGTCGCATTCTCTCTCTTCCCCTCTTTTTCCCCCCTCCTACATTTTTATGCATAATTATTCAGTTAGTGCAGTGGACCTGATCCTAACCCCCTGGGGGGCCTCAACACCAGACCCAGCCTCAGGACAGTTGGTCTCAACGGTTGTGAAACTGCTGCAGCTCGTGCCAGGGACATGAACTAATGACCGTAATGGCCACCACGGACTAATAACTCCTCTACAGCGAACCGTGAGGACAGGGGGAAAGTGTGATTTATGAGCCTGCCTTTCCAAATGGGAGGAAGGTTTACCTAATGCATTAAATACTTTCACATTTCTACAGCATCTCACTTTGGGTTTGCAGTCTATGGTGCGAAGGTTGTGTGTGTGTGTGTGGCTCTATGGCCCTGTTCTACAGACTGAGGTTAGACAACGAGAAACAAGAAGATGCGGGTTTTATTGTTGCTGTCTGGTTGTGTTTAGATATGTGTTCAGTGTATGTTTCCTCGTGGTGAAAACCAAAACAAGGGCTGGATAGAGATGCTGAATGATCAAAATCACGTTTTTCACATCCAGTGGACAACGAATAAACCCAATTTTGCTTTTACTGTTCTAAAATGATGTAATGTTGGATTATTTTATGAGAATCATTATTATTTTTAATGAACTGGTAATGGCCTGAACTCATGTTAGTAAATGATCTCCTGAAATTGTGTATCCATGACCATGTGTCACGACTTCCGCCGAAGTTGGCTCCCCTGCCTGTTCGGGCGGTGCTACTAGCCGCCACCAATCCCTTTTTCGTTTGTCTGTTTGTTTTGTCTTATTAGTTTCACCTGTGTTTCTGTTGTTTGGTTTAATGAGCTTCCCTATATTTAGTAGGTAGACCCGCCCTTGTTTTGTGCGGGATTGTCTTTATGTTACGTGTGTGCATTTTAGGTAGAGGTGGATTGTCTTTATGTTACGTGTGTGCATTTTAGGTAGAGGTGGATTTATTTTCTGAACTTGGCACCCTGTGTTTTTTGGGTTGTCACGTTGTTGTCCGCGCCCTGTATTGTTGGGCTTATCATTTTGTGTGCCGAAGTAAAGAGCACTTTTCCCCAGTGGAACTCTCTGCGTCTGATTCCTTCACCCACCTAGTCCCGCGTGACACCATGACCATGACCATGACAGTGGTCTAAAAATGGACCAGGTTCATCTCATAATTGGGACTCGATGGTGAAATCCAACAGGTGTTTCAATGAAAACCCAACGAGCTTAATTCCAATACCAGGTTTTTTAATAAACCCAGCTAGACAAGAATACATACGAACGTTAGCCACATAGCTACCTAATTCCCATACAAGCTGAAAATATATTTGGGAAACATGAGAGACGATTGGTTTACATGCTCCAGAGTTTGGTGGGCGCATTATTCTGATTTTGTACACCCCATATTTCACTTCATTGGCCTTGTAAAGCAGAGAGTGCCAGAGCACTCAGACTGCGGGTCTAGTTCAAAGGAGACAGGCAGGTTCGTATTGGCATCATTCATTATGCAGCTGTGGTGTAGTGATCATCTGATCTATGTCTAAAGGCTCTCTCTCTCTCTCTCTCTCTCTCTCTCTCTCCCTCTCTCTCTCTCTCCCTCTCTCTCTCTCCCCCTCTCCCTCTCCCTCTCCCTCTCCCTCTCCCTCTCCCTCTCCCTCTCTGCTATGATAGCTTGAGCCAGAAAAATATTGTGTGTTCAGTAAATTAAAAGTGACCCTAATGCTTAAGGAATTATAGTCCAAGGCACCGGCCGTTGACGTTTGAGTGACCCTTGCTAAATCTAATTTCCTCTCCTGGTAAATTGACCAAAGGGACCTTAATTTTTCCTCTTTGCTCTTGGATGCGAAGGTTGGATGATGTGAGGAGTGTTTGGGACTGGGGATGAGGGATAGCGAGTGTATTTTATATTGGTATAACGCTGATTAAATCAATTCCATGGGCCAATGGTCATTTATGCAGTCAGATTTTCCAGACCCCAGCCAGTTTGGTGACTGTCGTCAAAAACAATCGGACTGTTCTAAAACATGAGATAAAACAGGTAGGAGACTCTAACAGTGTCTCGTCAGTCATGAGATAAATATGGCTGATCTCTCTCTCTCTCTCTGTTTATTTTTGTCTAAAATATCCAGTTGTCTCCATCTGGTCTAGTAGGCCGTGACCAGACACATATATGGTAACAAAAGGAGCATATCGACAGACGAACTTCAACCTTTACCCTAGCAGGAAAACAAACAACGTTGTGCCAGAAGAATAGTTTTTACTTCATGCAACAGTCTAACATGCTTATTTTTTATTTTCTCTTGCAATGAATCATTCTTCTATCTTTCATTTTCTGGGACTGTGTGACGGTAAATAGCCCCCCAGCCCATACAGAGTTCTGGGCTGATCATGGAGGATGCAGCTGCAGAGAACCACCCAGTCCTGTCGTCCCTCCTACGCTACTAAGCAACTAACTGTCCGTCTGCATCTAGTACCCTCAAACTCAACTCAAAGCCAGTTCCACTGCATTTTTTTTATTGTTCCCATCTAATCAGAGACAGATTTAGACCTGGGACACCAGGTGTGTGCAGTTAATGATCAGGTAGAACAGAAAACCAGCAGGCTCCGGAACAGAAAACCAGGTAGAACAGAAAACCAGCAGGCTCCGGACCTCGTAGGGTAACAACAGAAAACCCGCAGGCTCCGGACCTCGTAGGGTAACAACAGAAAACCAGCAGGCTCCGGACCTCGTAGGGTAACAACAGAAAACCAGCAGGCTCCGGACCTCGTAGGGTAACAACAGAAAACCCGCAGGCTCCGGACCTCGTAGGGTAACAACAGAAAACCAGCAGGCTCCGGACCTCGTAGGGTAACAACAGAAAACCAGCAGGCTCCGGACCTCGTAGGGTAACAACAGAAAACCAGCAGGCTCCGGACCTCGTAGGGTAACAACAGAAAACCAGCAGGCTCCGGACCTCGTAGGGTAACAACAGAAAACCAGCAGGCTCCAGACCTCGTAGGGTAACAACAGAAAACCAGCAGGCTCCAGACCTCGTAGGGTAACAACAGAAAACCCGCAGGCTCCGGACCTCGTAGGGTAACAACAGAAAACCAGCAGGCTCCGGACCTCGTAGGGTAAGAGTTGAATACTCCTAATTTAGTATATAGTAACAGACTTGTTCAGTCCAGATACTTCACACAGCCTTTCTTAGTTCAGGATGTGTGCAGGAGTGCAGGGAATCACATAGGCCTATCATTTCCCAACGCCATTGGTCAATAGCTTCTCCATTATGATGCAGTTCAGTGTTGGGGTCAATTCCATTTCAATTCAGTCAATCCATAAAGTAAACAAAAATTCATTGGACTTTCAATTTACCTCCTGAATTGATTGAATCGAAATGGAATTGACCCCCAACCCTGAACTGTACTTTATGTGAGAAGCTACGTATGTGAGAAGCTATGTAAGCTGGGCTTGCTCAACACAATAGCCTCCCCCGTAACTCCATTGTATGAACATCTCATGAAGGGGAATGCTAATGGTATGGAACACTAACAGGGAATATTAGCTCATTACAAACTACACCACTTATTCCAGTAAAATCAGAAACTAGGCCAACGCATTAACTATGCTGGCAGCACATTAGCTTGTTTTCTCCTTCCAGATTTGAACAAGGCCCCTGGAATAGGGGTCATCTGGTGGAGCGGGAATAAGCAGTGCCGTATTGGGACATTGATTTGTCTGACCTAATCAAAAACACTAAATGTTCGTTTTTTTATGGAGGGGGCTTTAGACGAAGCGCTCACAAGTTTACTGTGTGGAAATCCCAATGTGATTCATGAGTTTCAATTTAGGATTTATTGTTCTTCAGAAACCTTCATTCCACTCGGTTACTGAGGGTACATTCAGACAGTGCATGCCCCTCAAATGGCAACCTATTCCCTATGTAGTTCACTTCTTTTGACCAGGGCCCATAAGGCTCCCACAGGGTGCTAGTCAAAAGTAGTGCACTACATGGCGAAAAGGGTGCCATTTCAGACGTAGTCAGTGTTTCAGTTAGAATTAATATATATATCTGTCCCAGAATGGCTGGCTGTCCCTAACTGCAGGAAACTGACTGAAATGAATACTTATATCTGTCCCAGAATGGCTGGCTGTCCCTAACTGTAGGAAACTGACTGAAATGAATACTTATATCTGTCCCAGAATGGCTGGCTGTCCCTAACTGTAGGAAACTGACTGAAATGTATACTTATATCTGTCCCAGAATGGCTGGCTGTCCCTAACTGTAGGAAACTGACTGAAATGAATACGTGTATCTGTCCCAGAATGGCTGGCTGTCCCTAACTGTAGGAAACTGACTGAAATGAGTACTTATATCTGTCCCAGAATGGCTGGCTGTCCCTAACTGTAGGAAACTGACTGAAATGAATACTTATATCTGTCCCAGAATGGCTGGCTGTCCCTAACTGTAGGAAACTGACTGAAATGAATACTTATATCTGTCCCAGAATGGCTGGCTGTCCCTAACTGTAGGAAACTGACTGAAATGAATACTTATATCTGTCCCAGAATGGCTGGCTGTCCCTAACTGTAGGAAACTGACTGAAATGAATACTTATATCTGTCCCAGAATGGCTGGCTGTCCCTAACTGTAGGAAACTGACTGAAATGAATACTTATATCTGTCCCAGAATGGCTGACTGTCCCTAACTGTAGGAAACTGACTGAAATGAATACTGGTGATCAAAAAGAACAGATGAATTGTGCAATCTTAAACATATTCATGTTTTATATACAGAGCTGCCTTGTTTTGAGCTTATTGCTTTCCATATTATACAGGCTAATACTTGGATTCAACATCAGCAGATAGATTGTGCAATCTTTTATATGCCGAACGTACGTGTTTTATTGATTGTATACTGAATGACATGTAAATTAGATCTATAGGCCTACTTGGAGAACATCATCCATGTATCCAATATCCATATCGTACCATCCTGTTTATGTTACTAAACTCTCTCAGTGGTACTGTACATAAAATGTGTGTGTGTGTATGTGTGTGCGTGCGTGTGTGTGCTGGTTTTTGGTTTTCCCTTTCAATTAAGACCTAGACAACCAGGTGAGGGGAGATCCTTACTAATCAGTGACCTTAATTCTTTAATCAAGTACAAAGGAGGAACGAAAACCTGCAGACACTCAGCCCTCCGTGGAAAGAGTTGATTTAAAAGGAAAATAGGTTGATTTTTTCGGGGGGGGGGGGGCTGACCACAAATATTATGATTTTGACATAAGTCTTTTACAAAGTAAGTATTCATATATCTATGCCAAAGGATGGCATGGTATAAAAAGAATCACAAAATTGTGTGTGTGTGCTTGTGTGCATGCATGCATGTCTACTATAGAGATAACTGTAGAGATAACTGTATCCTCAACACTGGGGCCCCACAAGGTTGCGTTCTGAGCCCTCTCCTGTACTCCCTGTTCACCCACGACTGCGTGGCCACGCACGCCTCCAACTCAATCATCAAGTTTGCGGACGACACAACAGTGGTAGGCTTGATTACCAACAACGATGAGACGGCCTACAGGGAGGAGGTGAGGGCCCTCGGAGTGTGGTGTCAGGAAAACAACCTCACACTCAACGTCAACAAAACTAAGGAGATGATTGTGGACTTCAGGAAACAGCAGAGGGAACACCCCCCTATCCACATCGATGGAACAGTAGTGGAGAGGGTAGCAAGTTTTAAGTTCCTCGGCATACACATCACAGACAAACTGAATTGGTCCACTCACACAGACAGCATCGTGAAGAAGGCGCAGCAGCGCCTCTTCAACCTCAGGAGGCTGAAGAAATTCGGCTTGTCACCAAAAGCACTCACAAACTTCTACAGATGCACAATCGAGAGCATCCTGGCGGGCTGTATCACCGCCTGGTATGGCAACTGCACCGCCCTCAACCGTAAGGCTCTCCAGAGGGTAGTGAGGTCTGCACAACGCATCACCGGGGGCAAACTACCTGCCCTCCAGGACACCTACACCACCCGATGTCACAGGAAGGCCATAAAGATCATCAAGGACATCAACCACCCGAGCCACTGCCTGTTCACCCCGCTATCATCCAGAAGGCGAGGTCAGTACAGGTGCATCAAAGCTGGGACCGAGAGACTGAAAAACAGCTTCTATCTCAAGGCCATCAGACTGTTAAACAGCCACCACTAACACTGAGTGGCTGCTGCCAACACACTGACACTGACTCAACTCCAGCCACTTTAATAATGGGAATTGATGGGAAATGATGTAAATATATCACTAGCCACTTTAAACAATGCTACCTTATATAAATGTTACTTACCCTACATTATTCATCTCATACGCATACGGATATACTGTACTCTATAGCATCGACGGTATCCTTATGTAATACATGTATCACTAGCCACTTTATACTATACTATGCCACTTTGTTTACATACTCATCTCATTTGTACATACTGTACCCGATACCATCTACTGTATCTTGCCTATGCTGCTCTGTACCATCACTCATTCATATATCCTTATGTACATATTCTTTATCCCCTTACACTGTGTACAAGACAGTAGTTTTGGAATTGTTAGTTAGATTACTTGTTATTACTGCATTGTCGGAACTAGAAGCACAAGCATTTCGCTACACTCGCATTAACATCTGCTAACCATGTGTATGTGACAAATAAAATTTGATTTGATTTGATTTGATTTGATTTTGATAAGATGGAAAGGACCCAATCATTGTGGGCGGGAATGCCAACATGGGTGAAATGGTTCATGAGAGGAAAATTCATGAGCCAAAACAACATAGACAGAGAGTTTATCGGAAAGGAAGAGTTGAAATAGATTTCCTGGTTTCTCTTTGGGAAAGGGCCAATAGATAGGCCTACAGTGTGAGTCATGTTTGTAATCAGGCCCTGTTATGAGTAATGATTCAAACAATGCTTCGTTATATTAATGAATCAATACAGGGAGGCAGTCACAATTTAATGTTGTTATAAGTAATATGATATACAATAAATTGTGTTGTTGGTGTTTGTAGCCAGCAATGTTGAATTCAATTACAAAACCATGTCATTTGACTGTTTACAGTGTAAAATGCATGGCATTTTTGTCTATCATGCAACTGTGAAATACTAAGGGTTAAACCTGCCATATTTTCAAATGGTTGAAGCTTGAAGTTGCCAGACAATGTTAGAGACGAGAGTTCGGTAGAGTAAGTCGTCATTTTTGTGTGTGAAATATGAATAATGTCATTTCTGGGCCAGCAATGCTAGAAACACCTTGGATGAATTTATTTGTTAAAGTTGTAATGAATCAATGCAATCTGATCTCGTGTTTCTCCTGTTTTATGCTTCATTCCCTCAATTCATTCCCTCAACAATTTAGCAGCTTAGCCTATTTGCAGTTGAAGTCGGAAGTTTACATACACCATAGCCAAATACATTTAAACTCAGTTTCACAATTCCTGACTTTTAATCCCAGTAAAAATTCCCTGTTTTAGGTCAGTTAGGATCACCACTTTATTTTAAGAATGTGAAATGTCAGAATAATAGCAGAGAGAATGATTTATTTCAGCTTTTATTTCTTTCATCACATTCCCAGTGGGTCAGAAGTTTACATACACTCAATTAGTATTTGCTAGCATTGCCTTTAAATTGTTTAACTTGGGTCAAACGTTTTGGGTAGTCTTCCACAAGCTTCCCACAGTAAGTTGGGTGAATTTTGGCCCATTCCTCCTGGTGTAACTGAGTCAGGTTTGCAGGCCTCCTTGCTCGCACACGCTTTTTCAGTTCTGCCCTCAAATGTTCTATAGGATTGAGTTCAGTGCTTTGTGATGGCCACTCCAATACCTTGACTTTGTTGTCCTTAAGCCATTTTGCCAAAACTTTGGAAGTATGCTTGGGGTCATTGTCAATTTGGAAGACCCATTTCCGACCAAGCTTTAACTGGTGTCTTGAAATGTTGCTTGAATATATCCACATCATTTTCCATCCTCATGATGCCATACATTTTGTGAAGTGCACCAGTCCCTCCTGCAGCAAAGCACCCCCACAACATGATGCTGCCACCCCCGTGCTTCACGGTTGGGATGGTGTTCTTTGGCTTGCAAGCATCCCCCTTTTTCCTCCAAACATAACGATGGTCATTACGGCCAAACAGTTCTATTTTTGTGTCCTCAGACCAAAATGTACAATCTTTGTCCTCATGTGCAGTTGCAAACCGTAGTCTGACTTTTTTATGGTGGTTTTGGAGCAGCGGCTTCTTCCTGGCTGAATGGCCTTTCAGGTTATGTCAACATAGGAATTGTTTTACTGTGGATATAGATACTGTTGTACCTGTTTCCTCCAGCATCTTCACAAGGTCCTTTGCTGTTGTTCTGGGATTGATTTGCACTTTTCGCACCAAAGTACGTTCATCTCTAGGAGACAGAGCGCGTCTCCTTTCTGAGCGGTATGATGGCTGCGTGGTCCCATGGTGTTTATACTTGTGTACTACTGTTTGTACAGATCAACGTGGTACCTTCAGGCGTTTGGAAATTGCTCCCAAGGATGAACCAGACTTCTGGAGGTCTAAAAAAAAAAATTCTGAGGTCTTGGCTGATTTCTTTGAAGTTTCCCATGATGTAAAGCAAAGAGGCACTGAGTTGGAAGGTAGGCCTTGAAATACATCCACAGGTACACCTCCAATTGACTCAAATTATGTCAATTAGCCTAGCAGAAGCTTCTAAAGCCATGACATCATTTTCTGGAATTTTCCAAGCTGTTTAAAGGCACAGTCAACTTAGTGTATGTAAACTTCTGACCCACTGGAATTGTGATACAGTGAATTATAAGTGAAATAATCTGTCCGTAAACAATTATTGGAAAATTACTTGTGTCATGCACAAAGTAGATGTCCTGACCGACTTGCCAAAACTATAGTTTGTTAACAAGAAATTGGTAGTGATTGAAAAACACATTTTAATGACTCCAACCTAAGTGTCAATCTCAACAATCGAGAAATAGGCTCTTTTCCAACATTTACACTACGCAATACTAGCTTATTTTTTTTATTTTGTATTATTAAATTGAATCTTTATTGAACTAGGCAAGTCAGTTAAGAACAAATTCTTATTTACAATGACAGCCTACCGGGGAACAGTGTGTTAACTGTCAGCTCGGGGATTCGATCCAGCAACCTTTCAGTTACTGGCGCAACACTCTAACCACTAGGCTACCTGCCACCCCATTCTAGTTATTACCTAGAATGAAGCAATACATTTTTCATGCTTTCTAGGTGGTATGCTAGTATGGACATTGGAACATAGCCATAGCTGAACTGCTAATAGACATATGGAAAAACACAGAAAAGTAGACCAGAGACCACGTTACACCAAGAGTACATCAGAGGAGGCTGCAGAGGGGAGGACGGCTCATAGTAATGAATGGAACCGACTGAATCCATTCCAGCTATTATCATGAGCCGTCCTCCCCTCAGCAGCCTCCACTGCTGTACATGTGGCCAAGCAGAACAGTGTTCTAGTTGTGGCAGTGCCCATCCCACATACTGTACAGCCTCTGCCATCCCAGCGAAGCGCCAGGTGACTCGAAGCCAGGCCATGTGTTTTAGGTTTACACTGTCCCGGGATGCCAAGGAGTGTCGGCCTGGCAACCTGCAACATGGTTGTTATTGTACAGAGACAGACACAGAGACACACCTGAAACAGACTTGCACAAGCATGTGTGCATGAATGCGCTCTATCTCTCTCCCTCTCCCTCTCTCCCTCCCTCTCTCTCTCTCTCCCTCTCCCTCTCTCTCTCCCTCCCTCTCTCTCTCTCTCTTTCTCTCTCGTATGTACAGTGCCTATAGAAAGTATACTCTGACATTACACTGTCAAAGCGGAAGAAAAATGTGAACATTTTTTAAAGATTCATTCAAAATAAAGCACCAATATACTTTGATTAGATAAGTATTCACCGCCTATATGAAACACCTTTGGCAGCAATTCCTTCTGGGTAAGTCTCGTGATTTGCACACCTGTATTTTGCAATATTTGACCATTATTCTTTTCAAAATTCTGTCAAGGTGTTGGAGATCATGGCTAGACAGCAATTTTCAAGTCTTTTCAAGCAAATTTAAAACTGTAACTTGGCCACTCAGGAACATTACTGTGTTCTTGCTAAGCAAGTCTAGTGTAGATTTTGCCTTGTTTTGTAGGTTATTGTCCTGCTGAAAGGTGAATTCCTCTTCCAGTGTCTGGTGTAAAGCAGACTGAAGGTTTTCCTCTAGGATTTTGCCTGTGCTTAGCTCCATCCCATTTCTTTTGATCCTGAAAAACTCCCCCGTCGTTGCCGATGTCACGCATACCCAAACCATGATGCAGCCACCACCATGCTTGAAAATAGGTAGGCAGTTACTCTGTGATGTACTGTGTTGGATTTGCCCCAAACATAACACTTTGCATTTAGGCCATCTTTAATGTGTCTGGGTAGTTTAATACATCATCCACAGCATAATGATTAACTTGACCTTGCTTAAAATAGATGTTCAATGTCTGATTTGTTGTTGTTACCCATCTACCAATCATATCCTGCCTGTTTGTCCCTGTCCGGGGGTATCATCGGATGGGGCCACAGTGTCTCCTGACCCCTCCTGTCTCAGCCTCCAGTATTTATGCTGCAGTAATTTATGTGTCGGGGGGCTAGGGTCAGTCTGTTATATCTGGAGTACTTCTCCTGTCTTATACGGTGTCCTGTGTGAATTTATGTATGCTCTCTCCAATTCTCTCCTTCTCTCTCTCGGAGAACCTGAGCCCTAGGACCATGCCTCAGGCATACCTGGCATGATGACTCCTTGCTGTCCCCAGTCCACCAGTTTCAACTGTTCTGCATGCGGCTATGGAATCCTGACCTGTTCACCGGATGCGCTACCTGTCCCAGACCTGCTGTTTTCAACTCTCTAGAGACAACAGGAGTGGTAGAGATACTCTGAATGATCGGCTATGAAAAGCCAACGGACATTTACTCCTGAGGTGCTGACTGGCTGCACCCTCGACAACTACTGTAATTATTATTATTTGACCATGCTGGTCATTTATGAACATTTGAACATCTTGGCCATGTTCTGTTATAATCTCCACCCGAAGAGGACTGGCCACCCCTCATAGCCTGGTTCCTCTCTAGGTTTCTTCCTAGGTTTTGGCCTTTCTAGGGAGTTTTTCCTAGCCACCGTGCTTCTACACCTGCATTGCTTGCTGATTGGGGTTTTAGGCTGGGTTTCTGTACAGCACTTTGAGATATCAGCTGATGTAAGAAGGGCTATATAAATACATTTGATTTGATTTGATCTGCCCTTCTTTATGAGGCTTCTGAAAATCTCCCTGGTCTTTGTAGTTGAATCTGTGCTTGAAATTCAATACTTGACTGGGGACCATTTCTTATTTTGTGATTTGTTGAGCAGAATTGGACTTCTGAACTAATTTGGGCTTGCCTAAACAAAGGGGTGAATATTTATGCAACAACTATATTTTAGTAATTGAATTTGTAAATAATTGTCAATTTTTCTTTTCAATTTGACATTATGGAACATTTTGTTTAGATCAATTAAATCTATTTCAATCCTACTTTAATGCAACAAAATGTGATAAAAGTTCCAGAGGGTGTAGAGTTTCTATAAGCCCCGTATGTGTTCTTACTACAGTATTACTACAGTTTTACTGTATTACTGTCTTCCCGTCTTGTTATCACTACTGTCAGCTCTATATTTCTACCTTACACATTAGTCCAGCACTTGTTCCTCAGACTGGTGCCTCTCTCCACCGGGGCCACCTACATGTCAGCTCTATATTTCTTCCTTACACATTAGTCCAGCACTTGTTCCTCTGACTGGTGCCTCTCTCCACCGGGGCCACCTACATGTCAGCTCTATATTTCTTCCTTACACATTAGTCCAGCACTTGTTCCTCTGACTGGTGCCTCTCTCCACCGGGGCCACCTACATGTCAGCTCTATATTTCTTCCTTACACATTAGTCCAGCACTTGTTCCTCTGACTGGTGCCTCTCTCCACCGGGGCCACCTACATGTCAGCTCTATATTTCTTCCTTACACATTAGTCCAGCACTTGTTCCTCAGACTGGTGCCTCTCTCCACCGGGGCCACCTACATGTCAGCTCTATATTTCTTCCTTACACATTAGTCCAGCACTTGTTCCTCTGACTGGTGTCTCTCTCCACCGGGGCCACCTACATGTCAGCTCTATATTTCTTCCTTACACATTAGTCCAGCACTTGTTCCTCAGACTGGTGCCTCTCTCCACCGGGGCCACCTACATGTCAGCTCTATATTTCTTCCTTACACATTAGTCCAGCACTTGTTCCTCAGACTGGTGCCTCTCTCCACCGGGGCCACCTACATGTCAGCTCTATATTTCTTCCTTACACATTAGTCCAGCACTTGTTCCTCTGACTGGTGTCTCTCTCCACCGGGGCCACCTACATGTCAGCTCTATATTTCTTCCTTACACATTAGTCCAGCACTTGTTCCTCAGACTGGTGCCTCTCTCCACCGGGGCCACCTACATGTCAGCTCTATATTTCTTCCTTACACATTAGTCCAGCACTTGTTCCTCAGACTGGTGCCTCTCTCCACCGGGGCCACCTACATGTCAGCTCTATATTTCTTCCTTACACATTAGTCCAGCACTTGTTCCTCTGACTGGTGCCTCTCTCCACCGGGGCCACCTACATGTCAGCTCTATATTTCTTCCTTACACATTAGTCCAGCACTTGTTCCTCAGACTGGTGCCTCTCTCCACCGGGGCCACCTACATGTCAGCTCTATATTTCTTCCTTACACATTAGTCCAGCACTTGTTCCTCTGACTGGTGTCTCTCTCCACCGGGGCCACCTACATGTCAGCTCTATATTTCTTCCTTACACATTAGTCCAGCACTTGTTCCTCAGACTGGTGCCTCTCTCCACCGGGGCCACCTACATGTCAGCTCTATATTTCTTCCTTACACATTAGTCCAGCACTTGTTCCTCAGACTGGTGCCTCTCTCCACCGGGGCCACCTACATGTCAGCTCTATATTTCTTCCTTACACATTAGTCCAGCACTTGTTCCTCTGACTGGTGCCTCTCTCCACCGGGGCCACCTACATGTCAGCTCTATATTTCTTCCTTACACATTAGTCCAGCACTTGTTCCTCTGACTGGTGCCTCTCTCCACCGGGGCCACCTACATGTCAGCTCTATATTTCTTCCTTACACATTAGTCCAGCACTTGTTCCTCTGACTGGTGCCTCTCTCCACCGGGGCCACCTACATGGACGTGTTAGGGGTTTACATATAAAACACTGCGGCAAGTCTGTAAAGGTTCATCAATAAAGACAGAGAAATTTGACAAATGCCTGGACTGGATTGGAACTGAACACAATGCAACATGGAGCCCAGAATCAATACAAATATCAATACAAAGAGAGTTCAGAACTGAATAACAGTTGACTACAAAAGATTCGATTTGATTTGAGTTCAGAAAGAAAGAAAGAAAGATGGACAGCAAAAGTAAAAAAGTATGTTTTGTCGAGCACGCCAAGAATTTATCAAACAATGTTATGAGAGCCATAAAATGAAGGGAGGCCTAAACCTTTCCCAATTACACTTGGCTGATTTTTGTACATTTTGAAACAGTTTTACAAACGTTAAAGTCTCAAAATAAAAACATAAAATCAATGTAAAGAGCGCATTTACTTTTGAACCATGTTAGTAAAAAAATATTGTTAAAATGTAAGACAAAGTGCTGGTAGATGTTAATATCACATTCCATCGTTGCTGATATAAACGTGGCTCCACAATGTCCTCTGGAAAACAATGTACAACAACTACGCTAACCACTGTATTGACTTCAAACTGCTTTTTACTGTCAAAAAGGTTAGTAGTATTTCCAATCTGGGTCAAATTATCCTTAATTCAACTCTACATCAACATCATAAGAGCAACTGATTTTGACACTAAATGAGAGAAAAATCATAAATCATAAATAATTTAGAGAGAGTTCAATTAGATAAAGTTCATTCCCTTCTAGATTTATTCATAGAAACTGCAGACATAAATATTGACATATTCGACATGCCAGGAGATGTGACCTTAATAATAGCAACAGTAACCATGACTATGGTGCAATAATATATGATATCCATATGTAACCTAATAAAACCGCAGACAGTGATTTCCAGTTCAGTAGGGCAATGCCTTGGCTTGGACCCTAGCCTGGCTAAACCAGTCAGAACTCGCCTGCTCGTGAGTCAGAGCAGCATTCAGTCTGGTTCCGCCAGGCTTGGTCCCTGGACAGCACTAATGTTTTGGCACAGAGCACAGTGAGGATTCAGCTTTGACCCTGTATCAGGGCCTCAAGAGGGTTGAGGAGAGGGCAGATAACCACAGTCTGTGTGTAAGAGACAAGCAGTGAGCATAAACACCAGAACCCAGCATCAGAAGATAAGTGTCATCCTTATCATCAAAGACGTTCTGAAATAGAGATTCCTCCTCACAACAAACAATTCAGAAGCATCTCTGATTGTACAGTACTATTGTTATTAATCATGGTGGCACTACATTGAAGTAATATTATTCTATCATTGGGATCTACGTTGAGTGATTGAGAACTCCTGCTGAAGTCCTCGATGGGGTTTCCATACGGATTATAACATCAGCTAACATCGACAACAAGGTGCTTGTGTGAACCAAGTCTTTTGAAGATTTGAATAACTGAAACCTTTCACCGATAATAGTCCTGATTCCATTAAAACAACATACAATATCTATCCAGCCAGTATCCTTATAGGCTCATTTACATTCACATCCCAAATGAATGACAATGTCAAACTTTGACAGTTGTACTTGCACAGCATAGTTTTTATTACCGGATTGTGGTGCTGTTCAGTGAGTTGTACTCTGTTACAAAGGGTCCACTCCAACACCAGCTTTCTGTTGATGCCAGTTTTATTCAGAGAGAGAGAGTGAGAGAGAGAGAGAAAGAGAGAGATTGTGTGTGTAATGTTTTTTGTTGCTGTAAACATTGTGTGTAATGTAAACATTGTGTGTCATGTTTACTGTTAATGTCTGATTGTTTTGTTTAATTTACTTTGTTGGTTTTTGTTCTTATTGTTTGGTGTTTTTCACTTGCTTTGGCAATGTAAACATGTTTCCCGTGCCAATAAAGCCGCTTTGAATTGAATTGACACACAGACAGAGAGAGAGAAAGAGAGAGAGAGACAGAGAGACAGAGAGAGAGACAGAGAGAGAGAGACAGAGAGAGAGAGACAGAGAGAGAGAGACAGAGAGAGAGAGACAGAGAGAGAGAGACAGAGAGACAGAGACAGAGACAGAGAGACAGAGAGACAGAGAGACAGAGAGACAGAGAGACAGAGAGACAGAGAGAGAGAGAGAGAGAGAGAGAGAGAGAGAGAGAGAATGAACTTGGGCTGAGGTAAGCTCAAGCATGATAAATATTGAGTGAGAGCAAACCCTGGCCACACTCTATATTGCCCCCCCATATCAGATCTATGCCCCTTCTGCCCACCCCATGCCTCCCGCCCCTGAGGCAAGGACCTCAACATGACAGCAGGTCATAATGTCCAGGCCGTGAGCAGAGCAACAGGCCCAACCCCCACTATTACACCCGCCCATCCCCCATCCTGCAACCTAAGAGGTATGTATCAGATGCTCAACATGCTCTGCTCACACCTACTGGGATGGTCCGGGCCTAAATCAAACAAAAACAACACTAGACACTATAGAACATAAAGCTTTTACCATCTCATCCTGGAATATACAAAGTCTGAGGTCATCTTCCTTTGGCCTAAAGAGCAGGAACACAGATTTCATCAAAGAAATTGGAAATACAGACATTGTCATCCTACAAGAAACATGGTATGAAGGAGACGGACCCACTGGTTGCCCTCTAGGTTACAGAGAGCTGGTAGTCCCATCCACCAAACTACCAGTTGTGAAACAGGGAAGAGACTCATGAGGTATGCTTATTTGGTATAGAGCAGACCTAAACCACTCTATTAAATTAGTCAAAACAGGAACATTTTACATCTGGCTAGAAATGAATAAGGAAATGATCTCAACAGAGAAAAATGTCCTCATGTGTGCTACCTTTATCCCCCCAATAGAATCCCCATACTTTAACGATGACAGCTTCTCCAACCTAGAGCGGGAGATCAACAATTTCCAGGCCCAGGGACATGCACTAGTCTGTGGCGACCTAAATGCCAGAACTGGACAAGAACCTGACACCCTCAGCACACAAGGGGACAAACACCTATCTGGAGGTGACAGCATTCCCTCCCCCATATGCCCCACTGGACACAACTACGACAACATAACCAACAAAAATAGGTCACAACTCCTGCAGCTCTGTCGGATGCTGGGTATGTACATAGTCAATGGTAGGCTTTGATGGGACTCCTATGGTAGGTACACATATAGCTCATCTCTTGGCAGTAGTACTGTAGACTATATCACTGACCTCAACCCAGAGTCTCTTAGAGCGTTCACAGTCAGCCCACTGACACCACTATCAGATCACAGCAAAATCACAGTACTTGAACAGAGCTTTGCTCAATCATGAGGCATCAAAGCCAAAGGAACTGAATAGTATTAAGAAATGCTGTAGATGACAGGAAAGCAGTGTGGAAATCTACCCAAAAAATATTAGGCAACAACAAATTCAATCCCTTCCAGACAATTTCCCGGACAAAATATTTTACTGTAATAGTGAAGGTGTAAATTTGGCAGTAGAAAACCTAAACAGTATATTTGACCACTCAGATTCCCTATCAAATCTAAACATTTCAAGCAGACAACCTAAGAAAATGATTGAGAAACCTATACAACCAAAAACATGGAGACCCAGAAAACCTGAGCCTACGCCTTCACTATGGTAAATCACTCAAATATTTGCATCACTGCCTGGTATGGCAACTGCTCGGCAACTGACCGCAAGGCACTACAGAGGGTAGTGTGTACTGCCCAGTACATCACTGGGGCCAAGCTTCCTGCCATCTAGGACCTCTATACCAGGAAGTGTCAGAGGAAGGCCCTAAAAATTGTCAAAGACTCCAGCCACCCTAGTCATAGACTGTTCTCTCTGCTACCGCACGGCAAGCGGTACCGGAGCGCCAAATCTAGGTCCAAGAGGCTTCTAGACAGCTTCTACCTCCAAGCCATAAGACTCCTGAACATCTAATCAAATGGCTACCCAGACGATTTGCATTGCCCCCCTCTTTAACGCTGCTGCTACTCTCTGTTATTATCTATGCTTAAGTCACTTTAAAAACTCTACCTACATTCACATATTCACTCAATTACCTCGACTAACCGGTGCCCCCGGACATTGACTCTGTAACGGTACCCCCTGTATATAGCCTCGCTATTGTTATTTTACTGCTGCTCTTTAATTATTTGTTACTTTTATTTCTTAAAACTGCATTGTTGGTTAAGGGCTTGTAAAGGAAGCATTTCACCTGTTATATGACAAATACAATTGGATTTGATTTGAAAAACACTATGGGGGAACAGCACATCAGACATCAAGTCAACATAACTGAATAATTCATAGAATCTAACCACTTCTGTGAGAATTGGAAAACTCTAAACAAACAACAACCCGAAGAGTTATATCCAAAACGGAGACGTATGACTTCTCCAATCTTTTTGCCTCCATAACAAAGAACAAACAGCAAAAACATGTACGTACATGATCAAATACAAATCTTAGAATCAACTATTAAAGACTACGAGAACCCATTGGACTCTCCAATGACATTGAATGAACTACAGGACAAAATACAAACCCTCCAACCCAAAAAGGCCTGTGGGGTTGATGGTATCCTAAATGAAATGAAACTAAACCTCTTTTATACTAAACCTCTTTTATACTAAACCTCTTTAACATGGTCCTTGGTTCTGGCATATTCCCCAATATTAGGAACCAAGGACTGATCACCCCAATCCACAAAAGCGGAGACAAATTTGACCCCAATAACTACCGTGGGATAGGCATCTTCAAGAGAAGACAAGCTAGGTGCCCACTCCCCACAAAATGAGGTGGAAACTGAGCTGCACTTCCTAATCTTCTGCCAAATGTATGACCATATTAGAGACACATATTTCCCTCAGATTACAGACTCAGAAAGAATTCAAAAACAAATCCAAATTTTGATAAACTCTCCCTTTTGTACTTTAAATATTTGCACATCATTACAACACTGTAAATAAATAAATAAAGGTTAAGTAAAAAATTATATAAAAAATATAGACATAATATGACATTTGAAATGTCTTCATTCTTTTGGAACTTTTGTAAGTGTAATGTTTACTGTAATTTGTTTTATTGTTTATTTCACAAAGTGTTTATTATCTATTCCACTTGCTTTGACAATGTAAGCATATGTTTCCCATGCCATAAAGCCCTTAAATTGAATTGAGAGAATGAACGTGAGCTGAGGTAAGCTCAACACAGCATGATAAATATTGAGAGAGAGAGAGAGAGAAAGAGAGAGAGAGAGAGAATAAACTTGGGCTGAGGTAAGCTCAACACAGCATGATAAATATTGAGAGAGAGAGAGAGAGAGAGAGAGAGAGAGAGAGAGAGAGAGAGAGAGAGAGAGAGAGAGAGAGAGAGAGAGAGAGAAAGAGAATAAACTTGGGCTGAGGTAAGCTCAACACAGCATGATAAATATTGAGAGAGAGAGAGAGCGAGAGAGACAGAGAGAGAGAGAGAGAGAGAAAGAGAGAGAGAGAGAGAATAAACTTGGGCTGAGGTAAGCTCAACACAGCATGATAGATGTCAACATACTCTGTGTTATTAAAATCAGTGAACATTAGTTTAACACAGCTTAGTCTATCTTCAGAGAGAGAGGGAGAGAGAACGAGAGAGATGGGGGGGTGGGGGGGCTATTTTGAACATGTTCAAATGGGTGTCCTAAGAGACGCGTGTTACAGCTTGACCTTGGAAGTGGTGGAGAATAGTGAGCTATGCGTTCTCATCTCTATGTGATGATATGGACCTTGGAAGTTGTGGAGAATAGTGAGCTATGCGTTCTCATCTCTATGTGATGATATGGACCTTGGAAGTGGTGGAGAATAGTGAGCTATGCGTTCTCATCTCTATGTGATGATATGGACCATTGCCTGCATCCACATGCAACCTGGTCTCAGAGAATTTCATATTATTGTATACGTAAATCTGAGAAACTTCATTTAGCAAATTAAATAAAAATAAAAGTATGCTATGTTATGTTTGGTATGGTTACATAAGACAGATAGTTACTTAAAGAAAAAACAAAAAGAAGGTGATTGGTCGGGTGGATGGATGGGCGTATAACCCAAAGGTTGCAAGTTCGAATTTCATAATGGACAACTTTAGCATTTTAGCTAATTAGCAACTTTTCTACTACTTACTACTTTTTAGCTACTTTGCAACTACTTAGAATGTTAGCTCACCCTTCCCCTAATCCTAACCCTAATCCTTTTAGCTAACCCTTCCCCTAACCCTAACCTTAACACTTTAACTTAACTCCTAAACTCAACCCTAACCCCTAACCCTAACCCCTAGCCCCGCTACCGTTAGCCACCTACCTAACGTTAGCCACCTAGCTAGAATTCAAATCAAATCAAATTTTATTTGTCACATGTGCCGAATACAACAGACGAATACAACAGACCTTACCGAGAAATGCTTACTTACAAGCCCTTAACCAACAATGCAGTTCAAGAAATTGAATTAAGAATATATTTTCTAAATTAACTAAAGTAAAAAAAAAAAAAGTTACACAATAAAATTACATAACAATAACAGGGCTATATTCAGGGGGGTACTGGTCAATGTGTCAATGTGCGGGGGTACAGGTTAGTCGAGGTAGTTATTACATGTAGGTTGGGGTAAAGTGACTATACATAGATAATAAACAGCGAGTAGCAGCAGTATAAAAAGGGGTGGATGTAAATAGGCCGGTGGCCTTTTGATTAATTTTTCAGCAGTCATAACATATCATACAATTCGTAACATATCATACGTTCAGCAAATTCGTAACATTATTGTATGTTTGTAAATTCGTAACCTCATTTAATATGAATTGTAATTGGCCACATCTTCAAATTAATACATACCATACAAAACGTAACATATTGTTTGTCTTGGATTTACGTACAGAATAATACTAAATGGTCTGAGACCAGGTTGACACATGATACACTTAGCCTGCAGCCACCAATTCTGATACAGCCAATTGCCTGGATCTACTATCATGATCAAACTATTTGTGAGGCAAATTGCCACTCAATTCCAAGTACAGCTGGTGAAGTGGATCAAATGTAGGGAAGTATGATTTCTTGCACTGCTGGCACTGGTATTAAAGACACATCAATGTCAATGGTAGGCTACAAGAGGACATCATCTTCAAGTCACTAGCTTGCCAATGTTATTGTACTGCGGCAATCCTTACAGAATTCTTAGACACATTCTTAGACAGGGTGGGAGACATCTTCCTGTGGTTATTTATGGAAATTCGGGAACGTTAAAAGAACATCAGTTTCGGTCTCGCTCATTAGTTCAGAGGCTTCATTACAATATATCTGCGGATCTGAGCATAGGCTAAATATCTCACCAAAACATGTTGGGAGTATCAGAAAGCATAGAGGAGTACTGTCAAAGAAATCTAGTGATAGATCTCACTCTGTATGTGATTTAGTGGCAGGTAACCTGGCAGGTTAGGAGCGTTGGGCCAGTAACCCAAAGGATTCTGGATCGAATCCTTGAGCCGACAACATAATGTCATTCTGCCCTTGAGCAAGGAAATGAACCCTTATTGCTCCAGGGTCGACCATCAATAATGGCTGATCCCTGGCTGTGACCCCACTCACTGACGGTGTCTCCGGGGGGAATGGGATATGCCAAAAACACATTCCAATTTCACACCTCACACCAGTACAGGTTACCCACTTGTACATACAATGAAACTGAACTATATAAGCACACCCTAATTATTAAATAGAATCACAATCAAATGGAGATAATCAGAGGACATCGTTAGCCGATCCACATAATGCAGTTTAAGACAAACTGGATATAAGTAAGTGAAACCAGAACACGAGTGTGTCAAATCAACAAGAGAACCAATAGACACATGTCTACCATTAGGGCTCAACTCAACACTGATTACTGCCAAACTGAGGCAAACACGGTCTCTGGCACACCCCTGCAGACTAATTTTGTCAACAGGGCTCAATTTCAGGGACAGACCAGTGGTGTTGAGAACAGACAGTTTCACAATATGCTACAGGTGTCAGATCCTAATTTGCTGTACAGCAGGAAATGCAAACCTGTAGTGTTTTCAAAGTTTTAAAAGGCTTCTAAAATGTGTAATTTCTAAATAAAAATGTTGGGCTTAATTTGCCCTAACTAAAAATGTATCTTCACCTACATAAATGTCCACTAATTATAATCCACAAAATAATTCCGATTTTTTTTCATCTCAAGTGTAGTGGTCATTCATCTCAAGTGTAGTGGTCATTCATCTCAAGTGTAGTGGTCATTCATCTCAAGTGTAGTGGTCATTCATCTCAAGTGTAGTGGTCATTCATCTCAAGTATAGTGGTCATTCATCTCAAGTGTAGTGGTCATTCATCTCAAGTGTAGTGGTCATTCATCTCAAGTGTAGTGGTCATTCATCTCAAGTGTAGTGGTCATTCATCTCAAGTGTAGTGGCCATTCATCTCAAGTGTAGTGGTCATTCAAACAAATGGCTTACTAATGGGGCAAAGGAAAAGATAAATTAGTTTTGAAAAAGATAATCAAGTTGAATTGTTAAGTTGTTGATACGGCTGTACTAGTGTTTTTCAACCTTTTTGGTATTCAACCCTCAATCACGTTTTGCTCTGCCCAAAGTGCCCCCTCATGAGCAACTGATCATTAGACCCATGTTCTTATGAGTCTTCATAATTATCCCCTTACAGACATAGGATCTTCATTTGAGCCAGTTTGCTACAGCAGGAAAATAATCCTGCAGCAACAGGAAATGTGAATTATATTTGTGGATTATCATTCATGGACATTTTTGTATGGGTCGATACATTTTTCATAAGGGAAAATCAAGTCTGAAATGTCAAACTTCAGAAGCCTTTTTGAAACACAAATTCATTCCAAGTTTTTAAATTTCATGCTTTGCAGGAAAGTTCTCCTGCGACAGGGCGATCAAATTAAGATCCTACATCTGTAACTATCTCATTACATCTCCTTCTACCTCTGAGCTCTAATTCTCATCTCATTTCTGTCCTGCAGATTTACACAGTAACCGTTCCACTTGGATTCGGGACACGTTCGATACCGTCTGGCTCTCAGTGTTCTTGGCTAATGGTTCCTGTGTTAGTGTGTGAGTTCGTGTGTGTGTGTGCACACACTAATGCTTGTGTGTGTGTGCGCGTGTGTGTATGTCATGGTCATTTCAGGCCAGGTTCAGTCTCTTTGTTTTCATAAGATACTCGCAGGGGCTTATTTCAGTAATTATTCTACATTGATGTCTGAGTGCCTCGTCATCGATCTTGTTTGTCTCCCCATGGAGAATGGCCTAATGGATAATTAACCAATAAGGCCTGAGGAGGTGTGGTACAGTGCCTTGCGAAAGTATTCGGCCCCCTTGAACTTTGCGACATTTTGCCACATTTCAGGCTTCAAACATAAAGATATAAAATTGTATTTTTTTGTGAAGAATCAACAACAAGTGGGACACAGTCATGAAGTGGAACGACATTTATTGGATATTTCAAACTTTTTTAACAAATCAAAAATGGAAAAATTGGCCGTGCAAAATTATTCAGCCCCTTTACTTTCAGTGCAGCAAACTCTCTCCAGAAGTTCAGTGAGGATCTCTGAATGATCCAATGTTGACCTAAATGACTAATGATGATAAATACAATCCACCTGTGTGTAATCAAGTCTCTGTATAAATGCACCTGTACTGTGATAGTCTCAGAGGTCCGTTAAAAGCGCAGAGAGCATCATGAAGAACAAGGAACACACCAGGCAGGTCCGAGATACTGTTGTGAAGAAGTTTAAAGCCGGATTTGGATACAAAAAGATTTCCCAAGCTTTAAACATCCCAAGGAGCACTGTGCAAGCGCTAATATTGAAATGGAAGGAGTATCAGACCACTGCAAATCTACCAAGACCTGGCCGTCCCTCTAAACTTTCAGCTCATACAAGGAGAAGACTGATCAGAGATGCAGCTAAGAGGCCCATGATCACTCTGGATGAACTGCAGAGATCTACAGCTGAGGTGGGAGACTCTGTCCATAGGACAACAATCAGTCAGTCGTATATTCCACAAATCTGGCCTTTATGGAAGAGTGGCAAGAAGAAAGCCATTTCTTAAAGATATCCATAAAAAGTGTCGTTTAAAGTTTGCCACAAGCCACCTGGGAGACACACCAAACATGTGGAAGAAGGTGCTCTGGTCAGATGAAACCAAAATTGAACTTTTTGGCAACAATGCAAAACTTTATGTTTGGCGTAAAAGTAACACAGCTGAACACACCATCCCCACTGTCAAACATGGTGGTGGCAGCATCATGGTTTGGGCCTGCTTTTCTTCAGCAGGGACAGGGAAGATGGTTAAAAATGAATGGGAAGATGGATGGAGCCAAATACAGGACCATTCTGGAAGAAAACCTGATGGAGTCTGCAAAAGACCTGAGACTGGGACGGAGATTTGTCTTCCAACAAGACAATGATCCAAAACATAAAGCAAAATCTACAATGGAATGGTTCAAAAATAAACATATCCAGGTGTTAGAATGGCCAAGTCAAAGTCCAGACCTGAATCAAATCGAGAATCTGTGGAAAGAACTGAAAACTGCTGTTCACAAATGCTCTCCATCCAACCTCACTGAGCTCGAGCTGTTTTGCAAGGAGGAATGGGAAAAAATGTCAGTCTCTCGATGTGCAAAACTGATAGAGACATACCCCAAGCGACTTACAGCTGTAATCACAGCAAAAGGTGGTGCTACAAAGTATTAACTTAAGGGGGCTGAATAATTTTGCACGCCCAATTTTTCAGTTTTTGATTTGTTAAAAAAGTTTGAAATATCCAATAAATGTCGTTCCACTTCATGATTGTGTCCCACTTGTTGTTGATTCTTCACAAAAAAATACAGTTTTAGATCTTTATGTTTGAAGCCTGAAATGTGGCAAAAGGTCGCAAAGTTCAAGGGGGCCGAATACTTTCGCAAGGCACTGTATATGGCCAATATACCACGGCTAAGGGATGTTCTTAGGCCATATATCACAAACCCAGAGGTGCCTTATTGCTATTATAAACTGGTTACTAACGTAATTAGAGCAGTAAAAATAAATGTTTTGTCATACCCGTGGTATATAATTGAGTTTATACTATATTTGAGTCGATACTATATTTGAGTCGATACTATATTTGAGTCGATACTATATTTGAGTCTATACTATATTTGAGTCGATACTATATTTAGGTCGATAATATATACTATATTTGCTCTCTGTCGCCTATGTGCATGCCTACAAATATGTGTGTAATATTGTGTGTGTGTAGTGTGTGTTCGGCGCCGTGCATGTAGTGTAGGGCATGTGCATTCCTGTGTGTGTGTGTGTGTTTCTACGTGTGTTGGTACCATGGCATTAGTCATTAATTAGCTGAATGTTGACTCTGCTAGCAGGCAGCTTTCAGTTCTTAAATCTCTCTGTTCTGCAGGTCCACTTGAATCACTGCTTCCTCTACCTTTATATCCCTTGACAGTGTGTGTGTTTGTGTGTGTGTCGACAGGACATTCCTTAGTCACTGCCACCTCCTACCTTTATATTCCTTGACAGAGTGTGTGTTTGTGTGTGTGTCGACAGGACATTCCTTAGTCACTGCCACCTCCTACCTCCCACAGACCGTTACCACCAATGTTGTTCTTACCAACGTCAGCAAAGCCACCGATGGAGAAGTCAAACACGGCACGACCATAAGGTATAGCGGTGGGGGGGTGTCATGCATCAACGCACCCTCTGACATTTACTGCAAAAGCAATTCACTCTTATCTCTGCTGTGAAGGCAGATTGGCAATGTATTCTTAATGTATTTCCTTCTTCTGGGCTGTCTTCCTGAATGGGGAAGGAAGATATGTCAAGACTGCAGAGAAAGGCAACAACAACAAAAATCTTTAAACTCCAATTCTTGTCCTACGTTCTGACTCCATGTTCCACTTCCAAGTCTCTTTCTACTGGCATGCCGATCCACACATGAACAACGTGTAATAGCCAATAGGTAATCTGTGAAGGATTTTTAAGCAATGCCAGCCAGATCTGGGTTCAAATACTATTTTTAATCTTCTTCGTCCTGAAGTGCCAGAAGGGCGGGGTTTGCAGGTTGCACTTTTACGACTATTCTTTTGGTTCCATTGCGTCAGGCAATCTCAATCAAGTCCAGCTGAAGTCATTTCAATGATTTCGAATAGTATTTGAACCCAGGTCTGCCTGGGGCTAATGCATGGGGCCAAGAAAAGCAAAACAATAGTGGTTGCTGCCATTTCATGAGCCAAACTGTTCAGTGTGAACAGTAAACATTATGAGAGTCAAGTTCTCATGGAGAAAGGAGAAGGAGAGGCAGAGAGAGATCGATAAAGAGA
Source organism: Oncorhynchus mykiss (assembly GCF_057628025.1). Taxonomy (NCBI): domain Eukaryota; kingdom Metazoa; phylum Chordata; class Actinopteri; order Salmoniformes; family Salmonidae; genus Oncorhynchus; species Oncorhynchus mykiss. The sequence goes on along the minus strand of NC_143038.1, from coordinate 2,686,583 downwards.
CAGAAAGAAAGATATTGAGAGTGAAAGGAAGAGAGAGGGAGGGAGAGAGTGAGAGAGCAGGAGAGAGAGAAGGATAAAAACTGAGAGAGCGAGATAGAGAAAGAGAGAGATGTGGTGTGTTTGTTTAGGGATGCTGGTTAGGTTTTGTTTGGCGAGGGCCAAGATGACCGACAATAATGAACCAATGTTTAAGGAAGATGGTGCCCATTAGAAAGCTATGGAAGTATGTGAAAAGCTATTATTGGTTTAGTCTGGAAAGATAAAGAGCCAGTCAGTGACTTTATAAAGCATAGAGTGGAAGTGTGATATTGGAGCACTCCGGTGGCTGTCAAATGGCTGTTAAACTGAAAGTAAAGGTCAATGAAGCTCATCAAAAGATGCCTGGTTTATATGAGACCTGAATAGCAAAACCAAAAGCTTGTTGGGTCCTTGTTTACGTTGTTCACATTGGATAAGTTCTGTTCTTGTCCTTGAAGGATGGGTTTACTTATTATTACAATTCACAGTCACACTCATCTTCAGTGATTGGTGGAGAGTTATCAACCCACCTATAGGTCAACGTACTGTACTGTATGTCTCAGGAGGGAAGGCAACTGCCAGCAGGAACTGTCTTCATCATGTCAATTAGAGGAACGCGAACACCTCACACACACCAGTAACTTCTTGATGCCACGGGTTCTGTATCGATTGATCACGTGCCTGCTTTCTAAAACGACCACATCGCTATAAAGATCACAGGTCGATCCATGAGGAAAGCAACAAATGAGTCAACCGCTTGAAGACAAGTGGCCTGATCTAGATATATTATCCAGGATTGCCGTGACGGATTGAGAGCTATTTTTGTCTGTCTGTTCTTAGCTACGTCTTATTTAGTCTTCATCATCCCACTAGTTTGTTGACCATGTTATCCCCATCTCTCTCTCTCTCAACACTTCACAAACCGCCTGGTGGCACGTCACCAATATCAATCAGTTATTATTCTCTCGGAGGCGCTGGCATTCCATGTTCCAAGCTCCGCTTATCCCACACCATCCAAACCCACAAGCCCCACATGGCCTTTCCATCTGGAGGACAGAGATGTGGAAGGAAAAGGGGGAAGAAGGGATGTTTTCTTTTTTCAGAAATCCTGATATTTTTATGTGCGTGTGGCGTACTAGACAGCGGTTTTTGGATGGAGAGATGAACGGAAAAAAGGAATTTGGGGATGGAAGGATAGAGGGATGAGCTGGGGCTATTGACCTCCCAATCACTCCCCTGTTTCAGCTTTGACTGTCAGCTTCAACACACATGCGCACACACACACACACTTTGCACTTTTGACCCCCCCCTCCTTCAAACCCATAATCTGTGGTCTCAACAGTGGAAAAATATTAACTGTGAAGAATTCTTCTGAAGATCTCCCAGCTGTGGTCGGTCTGTCTCTCTGGTCGGTCTGTCTCTCTGGTCGGTCTGTCTCTCTGGTCAGTCTGTCTCTCTGGTCAGTCTGTCTCTCTGGTCAGTCTGTCTCTCTGCTCGGTTTGTCTCTCTGGTTGGTCTGTCTTTCTGGTCGGTCTGTCTCTCTGGTCGGTCTGTCTCTCTGGTCGGTCTGTCTCTCTCTGTGGTCGGTTTGTCTCTCTCTGGTTGGTCGGTCTCTCTGGTCGGTCTGTCTCTCTGGTCGGTCTGTCTCTCTCTCTGTGGTCGGTCTGTCTCTCTCTGTGGTCGGTCTTTCTCACTCTGATTGGTCGGTCTCTCTGGTCGGTCTGTCTCTCTGGTCGGTCTGTCTCTCTGGTCGGTCTGTCTTAGTACAGGATGGGGATGATTTATGCTGGAGTGTGTGTTTGTGTGTGTGTTATTTTAGGTCCCAACTAGAAGAACATAATGTGTGTGTGTGTGTGTGTGTGCATGCGTCCTAGTATAGGATCTAAATCTGATTCATGCAGGAGGTAAGTGATACTGCAGACACAGACCTCAAAGCCATACATGCTTCCACTGGATCAACAGGGTTACGGCTTCTCTCCTACTGCTGCATATGAACTGGGATTAAATTACTGACTGCCATTGTTGATTGACTTAAATTCAGAGGTGTCCAACTCATTCCATGGAGGGCCTAGTCTCGGTTGGTTTTTGGTTTTTCCTTTCAATTAAGACCTAGACAACCAGGTGAGGGGAGTTCCTTATTAATCAGTGACCTTAATACATCAATTAAGACCTAGACAACCAGGTGAGGGGAGTTCCTTATTAATCAGTGACCTTAATACATCAATTAAGACCTAGACAACCAGGTGAGGGGAGTTCCTTATTAATCAGTGACCTTAATACATCAATTAAGACCTAGACAACCAGGTGAGGGGAGTTCCTTATTAATCAGTGACCTTAATACATCAATTAAGACCTAGACAACCAGGTGAGGGGAGTTCCTTATTAATCAGTGACCTTAATACATCAATTAAGACCTAGACAACCAGGTGAGGGGAGTTCCTTATTAATCAGTGACCTTAATACATCAATTAAGACCTAGACAACCAGGTGAGGGGAGTTCCTTATTAATCAGTGACCTTAATACATCAATTAAGACCTAGACAACCAGGTGAGGGGAGTTCCTTATTAATCAGTGACCTTAATACATCAATTAAGACCTAGACAACCAGGTGAGGGGAGTTCCTTATTAATCAGTGACCTTAATACATCAATTAAGACCTAGACAACCAGGTGAGGGGAGTTCCTTATTAATCAGTGACCTTAATACATCAATTAAGACCTAGACAACCAGGTGAGGGGAGTTCCTTACTAATCAGTGACCTTAATACATCAATCAAATTCAAGGTGAGGAGGGAAAACCTGCAGACACTCAGCCCTCCGTGGAATGAGTTTGACACGTGATTTAAAAAGAAAATAGGTTGCTAAAAAATATATATATATATTTATATATATATATAAATATATATATATATTTTTTGACATAAGTATTTTACAAAGTAAGTATTCATATATCTAGGCCAATGGATGGCATGGTATAAAATGTATAACCAAGTTAAAGGAGTGTTTAATGGCTGTATGTCCTGCTTGTTAAATGATAAGGATAGTTCAGAAGGATAACACTATATACTCACTGTAAAGGTCCATCTCCATATGATCAGCTGTGTAACCAAATGGAGGAGAAACAACTGTGGCATCAGCTCAGGTTTCCTTTTCTCTCATTTGAATCTAAAACGTCATTTGTGCAACCTTCGAGGTCAAAGGTACAGTAATTTGACCTCAAACCTTGCCGCCCACACTGAAGCCTTATTGGTAGGCTACAAGGGAGTAACAGGAAATGATTTACATACTTCCACGCTTACTTTTCTGGAATTGTTTATTTATGTTTCACAATAGATAAATGTAACTAATGTTTACTCAGATATGGTCTGTTGCCAGAAAAGGGAAAGTGAAGATGGAGAAATGTGAGACAACATAACAGCATGTGGGAATGTGGGAATGACTCTAGCTTAGCTATTACAACAAAAATCTGACGCATACTAAGACAATATAATAATGTTTATATTTTACAATAGAATAGATAGATACAGTCCTTGTTTCGGTTTCAGATCTTTGGCCAGAAAAGTGAGAAGTGATGAAATGTGTTGACAGGAGCATATGGGCATTAGAGAGAGTTAGCCATCACAACACAAATCACACGCATAATAAGACAGTCTAATGATATTTAGAAAAGACAAGTTCATGGTTTTCCTCAAAATGCTGCTGAGCTGCCAGAAAGGAATTTGCATCCGTTATGAAATGTGTCACTAGAGGGACTACTAGACTGATTGCAGATCTGCTTGTGTTTTCATGTATGACCATAGGAGTTGGCTAGACAGCACACACAGATCTGGAATCAGTCTAGTAGTACCTCTAGTGACACATTTCATAACGGATGCAAATTCCTTTCTGGCAGCTCGGCAGCCTGACACTTTAGACCTATGGTTCTCAATCCTGGTCCTGGGGACCCAAAGGGGTGCACATGTTTGTTTTTGCCCAGGCACTACACACCTGACTCTAATCATCAAAGCATTTTAATGAACAAAAATGTGCACCCCTTTGGGTCCCCAGGACCAGGATTGAGAACCCGTGTTTTAGACTGATCCCAGATCTGTTTGTGTTTTCATGTATGACCATAGGAGTTGGCTAGACAGCACAAACAGATCTGGAATCAGTCTAGTAGTACCTCTAGTGACACATTAAATAACGGTTGAAAATCCCTTTCTGGCAGCTCGGCAGCCTGACACTTTAGACTGATCCCAGATCTGGAATCGGGCTAAAGTGTCAGGCTTAAACATTTTAAGCATTTGGTTTGCATACTATTATATCCGTGGAATTTCAGGCTAATTGTTGTTATTGCAAAGAGAGAGAAAAAATGCCACACTGACCCACAGCTTAAATCCATCTTGGCCTCTCCTCCCCTCCATCTCGAACCCTCGTTGAAATTCTACTGGGCCTCATTCAAAGTATGAACCACCAAGAGCGCCAGAGGCTTTGGTCCAAATTCATAAGCAATAAATAATAAAACCGTTTTTCGGCGCACCATTTCGACAAGCCACAGTGCATTGAGTAAGTATGAAGACGAACAAAGGGTTTAGCTTTCAGCGATGTTCAGGATAACAGTGGGCTTTGGTTAGGTGTGCTAGTGTGAAAGCTAAATACAATATTGAGATCGGGTCTTTTATACAAATGTCAGGGACTCCACGTAACAGCTTGTGTTGCTTTGAGCTCATATCACTCTACTTGGCGACGTTGTGGAGTGGAGAGAGAAACTAGAATCAAGTCGATGCTGTTGAACAGATGCCATATCTTAATTTGAGCCAGTTTGCTACAACAGGAAAATAATCCATGCAGCAACAGGAAATGATAATTATTACGTGGATTGTAAATGTTGGACATTTTTGAAGGGGTTGGTACATTTTTCGTTAGGGTAAATCAAGTCTGAAATTTCAATGTGGAAGTTACACATTTCAGAAGCCTTTTTAAACCTCAAATACACTATACGTTTTTAAATGTCCTGAATTGCAGGAAAGTTCACCTGCAACTGATCAAATTAAGATCCTACATCTATCGGTTCAAACCTAGAGCTACATCTATTTATCTATATCTGTGGGTTCAAACCTCTTGGGATGATGACGACAGCTGTTTTCCGTGTTAGCGAAATACTAAACTGACCCACTAAACAACATAACTTGTCCTCCGCTTGTCCTCAACATCTGGTTTGTACATGAGTTATGTTTGGGGCAGCAGGGTAGCCTAGTGGTTAGAGCGTTGGACTAGTAACCAGAAGGTTGCAAGTTCAAACCCCTGAGCTGACAAGGCCTCTGTTGTTCTGCCCCTGAGCAGTTAACCCACTTCCTAGGCCATCATTGAAAATAAGAATTTGTTCTTAACTGACTTGCCTAGTTAAATAAAGATAAAAAATAAAATTGTTACCATGTAGGTAATTGCTTTCCAACATAATTATATGGTTTTAAAATATGTTTGATGTTCATTTTCTATTTTTTGTTGTATATTAGTTTAGTATTTGGTCCCATATTCCTAGCCCGCAATGACTACTTCAAGTTGACTCTTCAAACTTGTTGGATGCATTTGTTTTGATTGTGTTTCAGATGATGTTTTGCCCAATAGGAACAGAATAGTGAATCATGTATTGTGTCATTTTGGAGTCAGTTTTATTGTAAATATTTCTGTTTTATGTTTCTGAACACTTCTACATTAATGTGGATGGATAACCATGAATGAATCGTGAAGAATGATGAAAGAGAAAGTTAGAGAAAAACAAAGATCATACCCCCCCCCCCCCCCCAAATGCTAACCTCCCCTCTCATTGGTAATGGAGACAGGTAAAACATTTTTTTTTTTAAACATTGTGGGGGGGTACAATCTTAAACATTTTTTTTTTTAAACATTGTGGGGGGGTACAATCTTATTATAATAGTTTTTTTGGGGTGTGATTGTTGGTTACTGAAATATGAATATACTGATAATTAGTGCAGTGATTGATCAAAAACACATGCGTGACCCTTTTCTTTGACAAGATCTAACTAAACTGACTACTGGAAATGTTTGCCCTTGAAAGGAATTTGATTGTGAACTCGACACAGGTGTATTTTTAATTGGCAAGCCTTTCCTTGATGCACACCTGTCTTGTATCAGCCCATGTCCATTCCTCCATGGTCAGCTGTGGGAGCCAAGGCAATCCATCACTGACAGTGCTGTTCAGAAACTACAAGGCCTACTGCCCAAATGGCACCCTATTCCCTACATAGTGCATAGGGCTCTGGTCAAAAGTAGTGCACTATATAGGGAAAGCCCATTTGGGACAAAGCCTAAGACTACCCAGAGTGCATTTCAGCCCTAAGTGCCCAGAATATCAATAAACCCATTTTCTCCTCTTTGTCTCTGCTCTTGGTTTCAACATGGGGTTCTGGTGGAGAGAAGGCCTGGCCACGATAAACACCTATATTAGCATACCCCAGGTCGGGGGATTGAAATGTGTAAGTGCTCAGTGCTTGTAGATAAACACCGCGTGATGGATAGAAAGTGTGGAATATTCCATGAATCCATCGCTGTGGTAAATCTAAGAACCACTACTGTCTCTGTCTGTCTGAGTGTCTGTCTGTCAGACTGTCACCCTCCTCCCACAGAGAAAAGTAGTGAGGTAGCCTAGCTTGCCAGCGGAACCGAAAGAACCCAACCAACCGTTCCAGAACCAACAAGCTTCCATCTTCCTTCCATTCCACTCATCATTGTCATCTCTTTATGAATGGACTAAGTGCTTAGCGTCAACGATGCTGATTTGCATATTGTGATGTACTGTAGACATTCCAGTAGGCGTCCAATTTATCCTGTTGATTTTAGAGTGGCTAGATAGCATATGGCTTTCCAATCATGACAGCAAAACATCTCACTGTAAAACGTTTGCGGGACAGATTATGACATGGTTTGTGGTTTCTGCTTGTCTCTGTGAATAAATTGAATGACTGCATATTGTTTGATTCAAAATAACACTCACGGTGCTGTGTGCATGTGGACAGTTTGGCAAACAAAGCTGTTCAAATTATTTAGGACTGCAGCTGCTGTTGCCTGGGCATCAAGACTTCTGCAGTTGGAGAGGTTGTTCTGAAGGCAAAATACAGACAGAATAGCACATTATAAAGTCACATTAGACATGGTGTCAGCAGCTACTGCACCGCATCTGATAGGGTTCATTTAATTCATATTCATTCAACATCAGGTGGGTTTATTGCGTAAGATATTGAAGAATTTAGTGCAAATGAAGACTGGAGAGACTGCACAGAAGGAACTATCATCAGAAACTGATCGGAGACGCACAACCATCTCTATTCTTGGGTTTGGGGGTGACACTAAAACGCCTGAGACAGGTTGAGATATGGGGTGTTCAGCGATACGGACAGACTATGTTTTTTTCTTACCGCATGGGATGCAGATTTGGACGAAGTGCCGCGCACGCAAGCTGTATGCAGTGACCAAAGAGGACTTAACTGTGCTTTTCTTTAGTCTAGCATTTCCAACTTGATACGAACAGAGAGAGATCTTTATCCGAAACCTTTTGCCTGGCTTTTCCAACCCTCCATTTCGCTGCTCCATCGGAGAGCGGTTCAAAGGCCGGCAGGTTCGCTGTTGAGAAAGAAAAGGGGGGAAGAGAGAGGAGAGCAGTCAGTGGTTTTCAGGACCACTTTGTGGTCAGTGGGGAGATTGAGGAGCCGAGGGAGCCCGAGGAGGCCTCAGAGCCAGACTGGGTGTTGGAAAGGACAACGGGGCCGATGCACAGGCCAAATGGCAAAGTTTGCGAGCGCAAATTACCAAGAAAATCGGAATGGGGAACATTTTTCATAGAAAAATGGGGCCGGGGGGGGGGGACGTCTCCTCGGGGCCAAGTGCTTGACTTGACTACTGCTCTACGGGTCTGACTCCGACAACCCCAGCTGTTAAAAAAATAACGAAAGTTGTCTTCTTCTTGGTCCTGCATTCCGAATCCAACTTCCAAGATCAATATTCCCACAACTGTGGCCCTCTTAGAGATGAGGTGCATCGCAAAAGGCAACCTATGGAGCCCTATGGGTCCTGGTCAAAAGTAGGGCACTGTGTGGAGAATAGGATGCCACTTGGGACGCAGACATGTTCCTAATGGGGAAGGTTTGAGGCGTTCAAATCCTTTGACCTTCCAACGCTGTTTCGCGCTTCTTGATGATCAAGGTAGTCGGTTGTCACGCAATTCCTGCTTGTGTTATCAGATCCTGGCCTCCTACTGAGGAACGTTGAAAGAGAAACCACCTCCTGCCACTGTTAAGCCCGTTTGGTGCGGATGTGTGAGGTGAAGGTAGTCTGGCTGGTACCGATGTCGTTCTTTTCTGGCCTTAATGGCCATCTACTCTTATAGTCTCCACCTGGCACAGCCAGAAGAGGACTGGCCACCCCTCAGAGCCTGGCTCCTCTCTAGGTTTCATCCTAGGAGCCTTTTTCTAGCCACCGTGCTGTAAAAATGTAAAAAAGGCTTTATAATTAAATGTCATTGATTGATTGATTTTCAGGAATGTCACGTTAAAATGGGAAAGGAATTAAAGAGAAAGTAGGAAGTGAAATGAAGGAGATGTTTTCATGTTTCTTGCTTCGGAGGTTAATCGTTTTTTATATTAAAAGAGGTGACAACTAATATACTGTACCTCAATGTTACATTCCATTTACTTTCACACAGGGGTTGTTTTTCAGGTCCGATGTCACATTAAAATGGAATAAGGAATTTAAAAAAGGAAATGGGAAGTGAATTTCAGGAGATGATTTCACCTCAGATTGCTTCGGTGATTTTTTAGATCAGAAGGTCAAAACCCTCCTTTGTTGCACCTCGTTAAATTCCCTTTTCAGTTTTTTATGCGGCATTCCATTTACTTTTCACACGCAGGTTGTTTTTCTGATTGTGCGTTTGATCATTCTCGCCGTCTCCCACCTTCTTTCACTCTAACAGATGTTGAGGTTCTCACGTTGTGCTCTGGTTTTCTTGATAGACTACTCTTCAGCCAGACATCTTTCTCGCCATTTCAGCCTTCACAAAGCCTCTCTTTGTGAGAGATGTTTTGAATCATTTGGAAGGTCTAGTAGACCTGGGCCAGTCCAATGGAATACCAAACCAATGTCTCAGAGTATTCCCTCAGAACCATACCAAACATGAATGTCCTCTCTCTCTGTCTCTCTCTTTGTCTCTTTCTCCTCTCTCTCTTTCTGTCTCTTTCTCTCTTCCTCGCCCTCTCTTTCTCTCTCTCTTTCTGTCTCTTTCTCTCTTCCTCGCCCTCCTCTCTTTCTCTCTCTCTCTCTTTCTGTCTCTTTCTGTCTCTTCCTCGCCCTCCTCTCTTTCTGTCTCTCTCTCTTTCTGTCTCTTTCTGTCTCTTCCTCGCCCTCCTCTCTTTCTGTCTCTCTCTCTTTCTGTCTCTTTCTCTCTTCCTCACCCTCCTCTCTTTCTCTCTCTCTGAACTCCTTTCCATCCACTTCTTATTGCCCATAATCCAATGCCAAGCCACAAGCCTGTCTGCCCTGGCGTTGCCAAATAATTATTTAATTAAACAAACACGCGCACCTGTCTCCAGTGGGCAGTTCGAGACGAGCGCCACGCTTTGGTTGGACCACCTGACACATTCCTCCTATCACCTCTTTTTAGGCTAAGCTGTCAATCAAATAGAGAGAAAGACAGACAGTTTCAGCACTAAAGGAATAATGTTAGTAGTAATGGAAGGAAAATATTTCCCTAACTAAGCTGCATGGTCCCTGGGTAACCATATGAGTGAGTAGTAAAATTACATTCAATGTATTTAAAACCTGAGTGGGATAAGACACAGGCCTACAGTAAGTAGTATAAATATTAATCATTCTTGGGCTGATCAGAGTGAATTAATTCCCTTGATATCTGGGCTATCTATAGCAGGCTAATAAAGCCTGTCATAATCAATCGGGGCGGCAGGGTAGCCTAGTGGTTAGAGCGTTGGACTAGTAACCGGAAGGTTGTGAGTTCAAACCCCCCGAGCTGACAAGATACAAATCTGTCGTTCTGCCCCTGAACAGGCAGTTAACCCACTGTTCCCAGGCCGTCATTGAAAATAAGAATTTGTTCTTAACTGACTTGCCTGGTTAAATAAAGGTAAAATAAAAAATCACTGCATGAATTAAGTGTCTGGTTTAGAATAGATTTGCCTAATATTAGCCTATATCATACATTTAGATAGGAGAGTAAAAAGCCACTAGAGAACCAGTCTGCCTACCTCATAGGCCTACAGTATGTCCTCAGCAAAGTATTCAACTTTTACTGGGTCTGGCCTGATAGTTGACACCTCTAGTTATTTATAACATCATGTTTCATATGCAGCGTCAGCGTAGCAAGAGAGAAATGCTACCTCTCCTCTCGGTTTGCACTTTATCATCAATTGGAAACCACGCATTGATCCTAGGACCTGGAAAAAGAACACTGATCTAGAGAAATCAGATAGATCTCACTAGGGCGGCAGGTAGCCTAGCGAATAGAGCGTTGGGCCAGTAACCGAAAGGTCGCTCTTTTGAATACCCGAGCCGACAAGGTGAGACATCTGTTTATGAGCCCTTGAGCAAGGCAGTTAACCTTCATTTGCTCCAGGGGTGCCGTAATACTATGGCTGACCCTGTAAAACAACCCATTTCCCTGCACCTATCTGGTGTATGTGACAATAAAACATATACATTGTTTGCTACAATACCTCAAGGCATACTCTGAGATGCAGTAGTTAAAAACACTTGCAACAAATGTATTTTTACAGGAGCACAGAAAATAGCCTGAGTTACTGTATACCAGTAAGTAGAAGTATCATTTGACACTTTCCTATACAGGCTGCACGATACTGTCTAACCTACTGCATGTAGTGTTTCACCTCTTATAATGATGGGTTATTGATCACATGTTCATGCCATTTTTACTGAGCAATAATGATCAAATGAATCAATAATGGCTATTTAAAAACAACCAAACATTTAAATATTTCTGTTTTAAACTATAGATGTTTGGCAGCTGGTTATGGAACCATGGATATACAGACTGACATTCAAAAGTAATGTGACTCACATTGGCTACAGTAGCCTAGTATAACAGTGATCGTAAAACGTACATGTAAACATGGACAAATGACATGAAGAAGTGTTCTTCTATGTCTGAAAATAATATCACTTAAACTTGACTCACGGGGCCGCCCATGGGCTACCTATCCATTAGGACACTGCGCTATATAAAACGCTATTGAGAAGCACGCGTCAGAGAACCTGCGGTTCAGCCTTTCCGCAGCGCTGGAATATTCCTCGCGCTCACTCTCCGGTCATGAAACTCCAATCAAACGGATTTAAAAGCAGTGAAGGCAATTCTGTTGGGAAGTTGTTGAACTTTTGTTTTCCGAGAACAGTGGGGAATATGAACTCAATGTCATCATCCTGCCGAAGAGATATCATGGAACAATGGTTCTTCTTTTAGAGTACTTTTATTCTGCCCCACTCGGTTTAGGAAGACTTTGGTGAATGTGTTTCTTTGGATTATATCTATCTGCAATCTGGATTTAGAAAAAACACCGCGGACTATTCCGTTGACAGGGTGGACATCACCATTGACTGGAATTATTCATCCCTATCTGTAATGGTAATGATTATTCATGAAATATTTTCTTATCATAATTGTTATGGCTTTTTATTTTATTTTTTGTGTATGGCAACAGTATTAATAAAGGGTAAGCAAATGGACAGTTTTGGAAAAAAATGACCCTCCTCAAAGAAATGATGCTAAGAATGTTTCAGAGCCACAAAGACATGTCAGTGGTATGTTTGGCATGGTAGTGCATATTCAAAATAGCTAAACACACCTTCAACTCAATAATAATTACAGGGTGACTCGGTGATAAGGTCATCATTAGTCATCGAGTAGGGTGATTAGGATGATAGTGAAAGGTGACAGGTCAACCCAGAAAATGTCTTTGGATGTTTTCTGATTCATCCTCAGTGTCTTGATACGAAAAACTATTTGAGTTACATTTACAGTAAGGGTGAGCTGAGCCTGGAGAACTGTTTTCCTCAAGTTTAGTGAGTATGTAGGTCTATTCATGACGCATATATGCATTTATACTGAATGTAAACAGGTGCAAAACGACCTGTTGGGATTTGTTTTTACTATAGTAGAACAGAAAATAATAGAATATAATTGAGTAGAATAGAACAGCCTAGTTATTCAATGAGTTGGGTAGAATAATCTTGGCAGCATATATCACCTCTATCAGTGACATTAGACCAGTGAAAAAAACAGACAGATCTGTATTAGAAACATAGCCTCTAGACTGTCTGCCACATCAATACAATATAGACACACGGCTGAAGCACAAACACGTGTGTAGAGTTGTCAGAAATGTGTGTTTTTGCTTAAGATGTATTGCTTGAAAGTCTGCTTTTACACCAACGAACGCAGATCATTTGAGGCGGTTTAAAAAGCCTCAATGTGATGTCCATGTTTCCATGCTTCCCAAAGACAAGTGTTAATGTGAGGAAACCATTTTGTCAAGAGAGAGAGAGCGAGAACGTGTGTTGCCTGCCGCCTCCCTGATCTAGAATAGAGCCTGAGGGATTGAAGCTGCTCATGGAATGTGTCTCAATAGTTGTGCGCTTGTCAACAGGGAACTGTTATAACTTGCCCTTAGTTCTAAGCCGTCAGTGGCGTATGACTGATGTACAACAGATTGTGTGAGACAACAGAGAGTTTTTCAGCAGAAAAGTCATTACACCAGTGTGTGGAGATACTGCAGAATGGTTGTGTCTATATTTGTGTGCAGACAACCTCTCAGTTGTATCACAAAAATATCAGTTGTATCACAACTATTGTGTCAAATGCGTTGTTTTTCAATTGTACAACCTTAGTGTGAATTGAGCAGCTGTTTTGTGTCTCTAACCGCTGATACAGTATCAGATATTGTTTAATGATTCCTTAATAGTTATGTTTGGGAATTGGGGTAGAATGAGCAGATCCTAGACCTGTGGTTAGGGGTTAGGCGCTATTACCTCAAATAAACATTTAAAATAAAGTCAAATCATCATTCGTCATGTACACAGTTTACAGCAGGTATAAAAGTCGAAGTGAAATGCTTGCCTGATAGACGCTCAACAATGCAGTACAATATCAATCAAAATAAAAAGTAAATAAAAAAGAATGAGTAATTAGAGGAAGGTAGTATTCATAGTAAAACTGATATGTACACAATATAATGTACAGTATAGATAATGAATGTGTTATGTCAAGTATGACTGTGTTACAAATATAAAGTGGAGAGTGTCTTGGTTGCGCAGTTGAATAAATGGTATATAATAGAACAGCAGTGTTAAGTGTGTGTGTGTGTGTGTGTGTGTGTGTGTGTGTGTGTGTGTGTGTATGTTTGTGCTTGTGTGTTTGTGCTTGTGTGTAAGGGTTGGATGTGTGGAGAGTCAATGCAAACAGTATCTAAGGTACAGATGTTCTCTGAGGTGCAAATAGCTATTTTTTTGTCAAGTTTAAGTTTAAATGGGCTTTAAACCATATTCTATCTATGTGGGTTAAATAGGACAGAGAACAGTGTGAATTTGGACACATCTGATTCTGTGGTGTCATTCATGAGTTCCTCATCGTCATGATATGTTATAGCTAGTAGTTAGCTAGATAGGGAAGAAGACATGTGTTGCTGAAACTTGAGAGTCTGAATTCTAGTATTGACTGTGTGTGTTTTCCATTTATATTGCTACCTATACGATGACCCCATTCCCCCATGTTACTTACAGGTCATTGAAGCCTGAAATACCACTATAATCATATTGTCTTTCGCCTTCTCTTCCCAGCCTCTCTCAGTGATGGGGTTCCTGACCTTCAAAGCCCAGTGATGCTAGCCATGAATCACTACAACCTCTCCGGGCCCCCGGGGGCCCTCGACCCCCTCTCCAACCTCAGCCAGTGGGACACGGAGATGGTAGGTAGGCCAGATATTAGAGAAGTGGAACAGTAACCGGAAGGTCACTGGTTAAAGTCCCGGGGGCCAGAACTAGCTAATGGAGGGAGGCTGGTGTCACTTCTGTGTGTGTGTATGTGTGATGTCCGGTGGTTTGGATAAAATAAGACAGCAAAAAGACACAGTTCAGATTGTTCAGATTGTGTTCAGATTGTGATTGGACATAAAGTTGTATTGCATATTGCATATTGTATAGGTGGAAATGGAGAGTCTGGCTCACCAGGGGAACCTCACCTCGGACAGACCTATGTCCGGAGGCCCGATTGCAGCCGCTCTCTCCATGACCCTGGGCGTCATCTCCAACATCGTGGCTTTGTTCATCCTGGCCAACGCCTACTCCCACCAGCGCCGACGCTCCAAAGCCACCTTCCTCCTCTTCGCCAGCTCCCTGGTACTCACAGACTTTTTTGGGCACATCATCCCGGGAGCGCTGGTCCTCCGGCTTTACCTCTCTGGAGGGGTGTTCCCCGAGGCGGCCGCCGCTTCCTCAAACGGCTCGACCGACCCCATGTGCCAGTTCCTGGGGGGATCTATGGTGTTCTTCGGTCTGTGCCCGCTGTTCCTGGGCTGTGCGATGGCCGCCGAGCGCTGTCTGGGTGTCACGCAGCCACTGCTCCACTCCTCCTTAGTTACCACCACCCGTACCAAGCTGTCTCTCTCTGGTATCTGGCTGGTGGCCCTCTGCGTGGCCCTGCTGCCCTGTTTCCAGCTGGGGTCATACACCTACCAGCACCCCAACAGCTGGTGTTTTATCAAGGTCAGTAGCCAGCAGGGCTGGGGTCAATTAAAATTGACAGCTGTCACTTCAGAAAGTGATTTTAATAAAAAAATGAAGAAATGGAAAAACATTTGAAATAAATAGCTTCTACTCCTCCGTTTATTAAGAAGTAATTAAAAATAGATGCTGTTTTTTAATGTATTATTTATTGATTTAATTCAATTGGAATTGACCCCAGCCCTGGCAGCCAGATACTGAGCTCCCCTAATGCTTTAGGTTGAACATTCTCAAAGTTCTATGGCAGTAATTTAAACAATGTGACGTTTAGTAAAACTAGCACCATTAAAACTACCACCAAAAGCTTAATAGAAATAACACTAGTGTACAATAAGACAGGATAAAGTACAGAGTTATATACAACAACGACTAAATGTCTGTCTTCTCCTTCATCAAGGTCTTAGCGAACGACACCCAGGAAGCGGACGTAGCCTTTGTTACGCTCTTCTCCGGGCTGGGCCTGACGTCGCTGGGGGTGGCCCTAGTGTGTAACACCATCAGCGGGCTGACCCTGGTTCTGGCCAGGCTGAGACGGAGGCCATCGGGCTACTCATCGTCCCACAGCCACCGCTCAGTGGCCAAGAGCCATGATATAGAGATGGTGGTGCAGCTGGTGGGCATCATGGTCACGTCCTGTATCTGCTGGAGCCCTCTGCTGGTGAGTGGGACAATCTAGGACATGAACAAGTGTAGATGCTGATGCCACTGATTCCATCCACCACACCATGCCTATTCCCTACGCCCGCTACACATCTAGAAAAAAGTCACCCAACAACTATTCCCTACGCCCGCTACACATCTAGAAAAAAGTCACCCAACAACTATTCCCTACGCCCGCTACACATCTAGAAAAAAGTCCCCCAGCACAGGCCCCTTCAGTTTGATCCATTTGTACACTGAAAATACACAGGATAGTTTATTTTACGCATAATTATTTGAAAGAAATCGAATTAGGCCATCAATGCCCCATCAAAAAAAATAGGTTGCATGATGCTTCGGGATCAAAGTACAACAATGAACAATTATATCTCTTCTCTTATGCCCCAGATCTTCGGGCTCATGTCGGTGATGCGCTCCTATAGGGGCTCCATTGATAAAGCTGACATGGCCACCTACGAGACGTTGAATTTGATGGGCGTGAGGCTGGCTTCCTGGAACCAGATCCTGGACCCCTGGGTCTATATACTGCTACGTCGGGCCGTCCTCCGCAAGATCTACCTCATCACCAAGCGCCAGGCCGATTTGAATGGGAGTGTGCTCCGACGCTGGGAGGGGAACTCGTTTCAGAGCAAGAGCTCGGAGAACAGTCCCGTTAACAGGATATGAGATCATAACCAAGCGCCAGGCCGATTTGAAGGGGAGTGTGCTGCTACGCTGGGAGTGGAACCCCTTTCAGAGTAAAAGCTTGGAGAAGAATACAGTCAACAGGATATGACTGTGTGACCGACGGTGTTCAAGTGAATGCCAGAAGAAGACTGCATTAGCCCGCTAAGCTAAAGCCTAGTATTGACCAGGGAGCCAAAGCAACTCTTTAGGTCTCAGGCAAGGTTACTCATCATGCAGCGAGCGTGGTCCTTGGTACTTGTGGTGGTCACCGACAGAAAAAGAGGACATTTCTGTTATCCCGTATAGTGAAGGATACGATGCTCTGAAAAATGAGGATTACATGTTCTTCAGCCATGGCAGTATCTCTCAATCTTCTTTATCACAGTGACTGGCAAGCTAAGATCATCCTCCTTTGGATATCTCTTAAATTAAAACTAGGAATTAAGTACGGACATACCTGGTGTCCGAGAAACGGTCTTTTGGACCAGTCAGTCTGCCTTATCCCACAGACCGAGAATTGAGAAACACAATACCCCACAGATGGAAAGTTGAGAAACACAATACCCCACAGATGGAGAGTTGGGAAGCACACTACTCCACAGACGGAGAGTTGGGAAACACAATACCCCACAGACGGAGAGTTGGGAAACACAATACCCCACAGACGGAGAGTTGGGAAACACAATACCCCACAGATGGAGAGTTGAGAAACACACTCGCATAGTGAGTAGGTCAAAGGCTTGAAGCTTATGAAGATGTGCAGCTATCTGAGAGATCAGAAGTTCAAAGCCTAGCTACATATCTTCATGAATAGAATGTAGCACAGAAGAATATCACAATTCATTCAACATATTGGATCTCATTTGTGGAATGTTACATTTGATTATTCTGAAGTCTGTTGGTTAAGGTTTAACAATTACATTTTAACATCATCGATGTCTAACGATTCCAGAACGACTCCAAAAAAAACGGAGTTGTATGCTATGTAAATGTTATGCTAAGATTGAGATTGCTTGTTAAGTAAAGGGAGAACTACGATTTTTTCCTGAGCTTCTGATGTATACAAATGCTACTTCATGTCAAATATTGAACAAGTTCTAAATATTTATTGCTTTTCCTCAATTCTCTGGGGACGTGTAAAGAAGTTATGGAAAGTAATTGAAGGTGATGAAATAAAGAAGAATGTTTTGACTGAATTAGATACCGTTGTTGTCCTTTTTTTTCTCCTCTCCGCCAAGGTATTAAATACAGTATTACAATAATACAGTATGTTCAAACGGTGTACAGTATCCTGAATATACGGTGGAAAAACACACGATGCAAAGAAATGAAATGGTGTAACTGGGTCCATTCTAGTAAACAGTGACTATTATGCTCAAGTGAATTTTGTTTGATAGGAAACTGAAGATAAATGCTGCAGCCTGCTTACCGCCTACGTAGTTCTCTGAAAACTTTCCTCTCACATAACTGTATATTTGACACAGCTTTTAAATCATACGTTTGGAGAAAGGCCAAAGTCAGCAAAACACCAAATTCCCAAAACACATGCAACAACACAAGCCAACCCAGCAAACCAGGACTGAGGGTCATGATAACACCTCATAAAACATCCCTGTTCAGTTCTAAGTCCAACACTTGATTTATTTATTTCTCAGGGCCCCGCAGTCTTGTCTACAATTCATATATTCTGTCTGACTTGGTCTTTTTTTTCATTCAAATGATAAGATGCTGGAAACTATGCTCGAAATGTGATTCCCATGGGACAAGAGCAAGAAAGGAATGCTGGTTTAGAGTCAGTAAATTAAATAGCAAATTATATCGACCATGGCAGTCAATAAATAACACTCATAGTTCTTTCCTATAAAATGTTTGACTCCAAGCCACACTGAATAAAATTGTGGTAGCCACGTATGTACAATTGAAGTCGAAAGTTTATATACACTTAGGTTGAAGTCATTAAAACTAGTTTTTCAACCACTCCACAAATGTTTTGTTAACAAACTATAGTTTTGGCAAGTCAGTTAGGACATTTACTTTGTGCATGACACAAGTCATTTTTCCAACAATTGTTTACAGACAGAATATTTCACTTATAATTCACTGTATCACAATTCTAGTGGGTCAGAAGTTTACATACACTAAGTTGATTGTGCCTTTAAATAGCTTGGAAAATTCCAGAAAATTATGTCATGGCTTTAGAAGCTTTTGATGGGCTAAGTGACATAATTTGAGTCAATTGGAGGTGTACCTGTGGAGGTATTTCAAGGCCTACCTTCAAACTCAGTGCCTCTTTGCTTGACATCATGGGAAAATCAAAAGAAATCAGCCAAGACCTCAGAAAAAAATTGTAGACCTCCACAAGTCTGGTTGATCTGAGGGAGCAATTTCCAAACGCCTGAAGGTACCACATTCATCTGTGCAACCAATAGGATGCAAGTATAAACACCATGGGACCACGCAGCCGTCATACTGCTCAGGAAGGAGACACGTTCTCTCTCCTAGAGATGAACGTACTTTGGTGCGAAAAGTGCAAATCAATCACAGAACAACAGCAAAGGACCTTGTGAAGATGCTGGAGGAAACAGGTACAAAAGTATCTATATCCACAGTAAAAAATAGTCTTATATCGACATAACCTGACAGGCCGCTCAGCAAGGAAGAAGCCACTGCTCCTAAACCGCCATAAAAAAAGCCAGGCTACAATTTGCAACTGCACATGGGGACAAAGATTGTACTTTTTGGAGAAATGTCCTCTTGTCTGATGAAACAAAATAGAACTGTTTGGCCATAATGACCATAGTTATGTTTGAAGGAAAAAGGGGGAGGCTTGCAAGCAGAAGAACACCATCCCAACTGTGAAGCACGGCGGTGGCAGCATCATGTTGTGGGGGTGCTTTGCTGCAGGAGGGTCTGGTGCACTCCACAAAATAGATGGCATCATGAGGGAGGAAAATCATGTGGATATATTGAAGCAACATCTCAAGACATCAGTCAGGAAGTTAAAGCTTGGTTGCAAATGGGTCTTCCAAATGGATATTGACCCCAAACATACTTCCAAATTTGTGGCAAAATGGCTTAAGGACAACAAAGTCAAGGTATTGGAGTGACCATCACAAAACCCTGACCTCAATCCCATAGAAAATTTGTGGGCAGAACTAAAAAAAGTGTGTCTGAGCAAGAAGGCCTACAAACCTGACTCAGTTACACCAGCTCTGTCAGGAGGAATGGGCCAAAATTCACCAAATTTATTGTGGGAAGCTTGTGGAAGGCTACCCGAAACATTTGACCCAAGTTAAACAATTTAAAGGCAATGCTAGCAAATACTAATTGAGTGTATGTAAACTTCTGACCCACTGGAAATGTGATGAAAGAAAGAAAATCTGAAATAAATCCTTCTCTCTACTTAATTCTGACATTTCACATTCATAAAATAAAGTGGTGATCCTAACTGACCTAAGACAGGTAATTGTTACTAGGATTAAATGTCAGGAATTGTGAAAAACTCAGTTTAAATGTATTTGGCTAAGGTGTATGTAAACTTCAGAATTCAACTGTATCTTCACCAGTTTAGATATCTCAAATAACACCTAGCTGTTGTTTAGATTTGTTGTGCTTCTGCAGATCAGAAGGAACGTGTGTTGCGTCTCACCCAATTTGATAAGTTTGAAGTGTCGTGTGTGTCTCTTCGGAATCGGGCACCCCTCAAGGGGGTTATAGTTGGCATCTCGTGAGAAGTTGATTTTGAAGAGATTCAAAATATTCCTGGGGTGATTGATGCACATCGGATGAATTGTGTGATGAATGGTGAAAAAGTGAAGAGTTTATCTGTTCCTTTATTTGTTGATATGGAGACTCTCCCTACTCAAGTGCAGTTGGGGTATATAAACTACAGAGTCAGAGCATTTATCCCAAGACCAATGGAGTGTGGCCATTGTAAAGCTTTTGGTCACGTTTCAAGTGTTTGCAGAAGGGAGAAGCCGAGATGTCCAAGTTGTGGAAAAGATCATATCATGTGTTTTAAAAGTGAGAAAAATGTGACATGTTGCAATTGTGGTGGGAACCATGAAGCTAAGAGAATGAGGTGGCCAAATTCAGGACTGTCCAGAACATTTCATATGCACCTGGTGTTGCTGGATTCTTCATTTGTGGGACAATGGCGGACTACAACCACTAAAGGTGTATTGCCGCCACCCACTGGATGAGTTGAAGAACCAAAACAAGGTAAAAAAAAAAAAAAACATCGTCATTATTGCGCGACACCGCGCAGCTCCACGCCCCCAAACAGCGCAAACAGCCCAATTACAGTGCCTCCTTCCTTCTCAGGTGAGTGTTTTTAACGATATAGAAAAGGTTGTTGCTTTAGTGTTTGTAAATGAACACAAACGTTCTGCTAGCGATGCATTTAATTGCAGTTATGTGCTGAATTAAACGTCAAAAATGTTGTAGCTTACCTTGCTAACCACAGCATCTGGTACGGTCTCTGATCTGGTAGTATCATGCTAGCTATCTTGCCATAAAAATGGCGTCGGCACCGAAGGTTGAAAACAAATTATGTTAGCCCAATTGGTTTGCAGCGTGTTTAATTTAGTTTTAAAACCAAATTACCAAAAGCTGTATGGACAGCTGCTTACACATTTGGTGGTAAACAAACAGTTAGTTAGCATAGTTTACCTACACTTCGATTTTTAAATTGTATATATTACCTGCACGTTTTTGTGCAACTGCCTGGTATGTTTACGAATGTTAGCAAGGTAGTTACCGCAGGGATGTCACGTGGTGTATAAGCCTGCCGTACGTCACACTAAAGTTTCACCAAATGTTCTTATACAAACTGTATATAGTTTTCTTTGCCATGTGTTTATCATGAGGTGGTGCATTGTAGAGAGAGTGATTTTCAATGTTTCTGTTACCATGGCTACAGCAGGTGTCACACAGGTGGCAGTTAAAAGACAAGCTCATGGCTATGGCAGCAGAGCCAGTGCCAGATGCAGTCTGGGACGAACGCCAGGCCTATGAAGAGCTCCTGTACTGGGACAGCCTGATACAGCGAGGCCATCGCCTGCTACCACACGACTTTGACAGGTACTGTATCGCTCCCGGGTGAAGTTTCAATGAGGTACAGCTCTAGGGTCCACATCCCAATCCTAACCTTAAAGGAAAACTCCACCTAAAACTATATTTGGCTATTTGTTTCATTAGTCCATTGTTGATATAGTCCCAAAGTATTATGCATGTCAGAAATATAGAGTTTTCCAGACAAAAACATTCAAAATACAAAAATATAGCCAGTATGATGGATTTGCATTATATGGTGCAAAAAGCTGTCTAAAGATGGCTGGGCATTCAAAAAGGCAAGACGCACAGTTGATTTATTACAATAAGAACATAGATTTCAGTTTTCCTTTATAAATAGTTTTCTTACTGTGTGCCCAACTGACCACGACCCACATCTCACGTACCCTTTTCCATCATACCGGCTGTATTTATGTATTTTGAAAGTTATATGTCTGGAAAACTATATTTCTGACATGCAAAAAATATTTTGGGACTAAATCAACAACAGACGAAGAGTTTCTGGGTGGCATTTTCCTTTTACCATTAGTGGGGGGAAATGCAAGGGACACTGACTGAAGAGCAGTGCCTTCTCTCATCCATGACTTTTACTCTTACTCCACCTGGTTATAATAATGTTACATTATGACAACTACAATGTAGTATTTCTACACACAGGGCATTTCAATTCTCTCCAAATGTTGCACTAATCTCTGCCAAAATTGGTCGATGTTGAATCTACAGAGGTAAACTTAGTACTGTAATTGGTTTCTATTCTAACTACTTTGTCTCTCTCCCCTCCCAGATATGAGGAGCTACGCTACTGGTATGACTGTCTCTGTTACGAGGAGGAGCTGAGGCAGTACGATGAGTACATCGCCGCCATACAGGAGATCGAGGAGAACCGACCCCAAACTGAGGTTCAAACTTCCACCTCGACCGTTTCCACGTCGATACAAATTCCCTGTGTGTGTGAATGTAGCCCGGGCTAATGCCTGTCACCTCCGAATGAACACAAGGATTGGAGAATCAGAATTATCCCTAGGTGTTGTGTTGAATTCTACTTGAATTCACCTGTACAGCACAGGAGGCTGGTTCATTATAATGGCTGGAATGGAGTGAATGGGATGGTATCCAGCACTTGGAAACTGTTTGATGTGTTTAATACCATTAACTCTGTTCTAGCCATTACTATGAGCCGTCCTCCCCTCACCAGCCTCCTCTGCGGTGCATACTGTTTATAGGCCAACACGAGCAGCCAATTGCACCTACTTTGATATGTTGGACAAATGGTCCTATGATTTGTTTCCAACATGATGGCCATTAATAAAATATTTTATTTCCCCTCTTGCTAAGAGGCATGTAATTGCAGAAGTTGTAGATGATACAGTAACTATAATTTTCCAGTCAGTTTTTCCCCTCGGTCTATTTGTACTTACTAGTCATACTGGTTTTCCAAATCATTCACACACATCCTATTCCATTGGAACAAATGAAAGCAGTGCTTAGGGCTGGCTCGGTAACTGTATGACTGTGTAACCGACGATTATGGATGAAGACTGCTATGAAAATAACATAACTGTTTTAATACCACAATGTTTTATTTAAAGTTAATGAACTTTACCCAAAAGCATTAAAGTAAAATAAGCCTGCTTCACAACTAACAGCCAATATAAGGAGAGACTAGAGGAGACAAAACTAGCCTGTTTTAGAATTTTGTGCTGTGGAACGAACAGCTGTCTAAAGATGGCTGGGCATTCAAAAAGGCAAGACGCACGGTTGATTTATTACAATAAGAACATAGATTTCAGTTTTCTTACTGTGTGCCCAACTGACCACGACCCACATCTCGCGTACCCTTTTCCATCTTACCTTCTCTCTTCCAGGCCCCTCCGGTGCGCACGCCTCCCATGCGTATCTTCGTGAGCGACGACCGCCACATGATGGCGAAGCACGCGGCGGTGTATCCATCGTCTGAGGAGCTGGAGGCGGTGCAGACAGTCATCTCCCACGTGGAGTGTGCCCTCAAGACCGTCTCCGACCTGCTGGATGTGGAGGCCGGAGTCGGTGTGGCGCCTGTACCTGTGGAGGGGGCAGAGGAGAGGTAAGAAAGACTGACCAAAGACCCTGGTACTGTAGGACCTATGCCAGGCGGTGTCAGAGGAAAGCCCATAAAATTGTCAGAGACTCCATTCATCCAAGTCATAGACTGTTCTCTCTGCTATCGCATGGCAAGCGGTACCGGAGCACCAAGTCTAGGACCAAAAGGCTCCTCAACAGCTTCTACCCCCTCCCCCCTTTTGTACACTGCTGTTTATTATCTGTGCATAGTCACTTCACCCCCACCTATGTGTACAAATTACCTCAACTAACTTGTACACCCGCACACTGACTTGGTACCAGTGCCCCCTGTATATAGCCTTGTTATTGTGTTACTTTTTATTATTACTTTTTACTTTAGTCTACTAAATATTTTCTTAACTCTTCTTGAACTGCACTGTTGGGCTTGTAAGTAAGCATTTCACGTTAAAGTCTACACTTGTTGTATTTGGCGCATGTGACAAAGTTTGATTTGATTTGTTTGGAAACGCTTCCTTCATCATTTCCTTGAGTTAAGCACAGATTGATACATGATTGGATAGCTGAGAGCAGGATTAACATCCTATTACTTTCACTAATCCAAGCAATTAAGATATGTGACTCTTAGGCTGCAGGTAGCTTAGTGGTTAAGAGCGTTTCGTCAGTAACCGAAAGGTCGCTGGTTCGAATCCCCAAGCTGACTAGGTGAAAAATCTGTTGGTGCTCTTGAGCAAGGCACTTAACCCTAATTGCTCCTGTAAGTCATTCTGGATAAGAGCGTCTGCTAAAAGTCTAAAATGTCATGAATACTTCAATATAGGAAGACAAGATGCATTTTTAGAGAGCGAGAGAAAGAAAGTGAAGGATAACAGTATATCTAATCCTGGATATGTGTGCTTCTTCATATCTTGTAGAATTACTTATTGCATTTGTCTCTGAATAAGCATTTCCTTGGTTCTCCCTCCCCTGTCCCAGCGAGGTGGCTCCCCCCCCAGAGCGTATCCTGCGTGGGGTGATGAGGGTGGGCCTGGTGGCCAAGGGCCTGCTGCTGAAGGGAGACATGGACCTGGAGCTGGTGCTGCTCTGCACTGAGAAACCCACCGTCACCCTGCTCAAGAAGGTGGCTGAGAACCTCTCCACCCAGATTGAGGTAGTGTATCTATTTTGTTGAACCTTTACTCAACCAGGAAGTCCCATTGCACTCAGAAGACCACTTTCTCAATGGAGACCGATATCCTTCGATGATGTTAACGTTGTCTCTCTTTGGTAATTTTGAAGTGAGAGTATGAGAGGGACCGAGAGAGTTGCAATAGGACCTATATTTAAAAGGTATTTTTGGTTGTGAAAGGTGCTGCCTCTATGCTAATATTGTCTCTCTTTCTGTACTGTAAGCCAAAATCCTAACTGATTTATTTTCCCATCATTCCAACTCTACTAAAGCTCGTCACAGAGGACAAGTATGAGGTCACCCAGATTCCAGAGGAGGCGGAGATTGTGATCAAGAGCATCAAGGAGCCCGTCCTGACCCTAACCATTCACCTGACCTCCCCCATGATCCGCATGGAGGCTGAGCCAGAGGGTGCCGGAGCTACCACCCCCCTGGAGGAACCACCTGGAGGTATGACCCCCCCCAGGGACCAGCCTCCAACCTGGCCAGGAGGCTGGGACTACCCAGCACAACCACGGCTGTGTTCAGGGCACAGCGTTGTGGGACGTCTCGGATAGAAATATGATGTAGAGATCTATTTGTGATAGATATGTGCACCAATAGATATTATGTGTGATACTTCTATCTGCAATGTTCCACAACATAGTGCTTTGCTGAATGTAGGCAGCGCTGGACTGCACTTAACAGCAGGCAACTTCAGATCAGCTACAGCAACAGCTGATAATCTATGTGTTACTATTCACTTAAAGCATGTTACCGTGCAGCTCCCTACTGATCCATACACTGAGACACCATTTAAATAACTGATCAGTCAATATAGAGATTAGTGGAACCTGCACAGTGGCTGCTTTAGAACCGATGCCAGTGAACAAACAATCTGATTGGTTCTTCACTGGAGTTCTTCTATTCGCTGTAATTATGTAACAAAACGGCGAAAATCTTCATCGATACAATGCCTCTTTTAGTCGTTAATAATGCATTGTGTAATAATGTTTTTGGTGATTTTAATAACAGTAATGTACGACTTAATTTACAGTTAATTGTATTGTTCAAGTTAAGAAATGAAGGCTTTTCTGAGAATGCCAGCCATTGCGCGGATATAGATTTGATTGCATGTGTTTTTAATGCAGAACAGTGTAACGTGAGGCTCGTATTGCAGCAAAACTGATCGGCATGACAGGTAATGTTTTTGGATCCTTCCTTTGACCTGCCTGGTTGAGGAAAGGATATGGAAGGGAAAGTGTATGTGAGAGAGCAATATGTGTGATGCATGGGGGTGTATGTGAGAGAGGCAAAGGGGATGAATGTGATCTAATTAAAAGTCAGGAAAAGGGCATTTTGAGTTCAATCCGCTTTAGTAGCTACGTCCTCCAAGAGAATGGCCTTGTCTTGGATCAAGGCCAGATTTGGTTGCTGGGGGAAGCCAAGCTGAAGCCAAGCAGTTATCAGTTTTGCTGCAGTACCGAGCCGACCACAAATGCATTCTGATTCCAACTGCCTTGTACAGTAATTCCAAACCTGATTGATTCTCTCTTACTAAGCCTTCTAGTGTGTCAGTTTTTAGGGACGCTGGACCTTTGACCAACTGGCCTCTCATTCTGTCTCGGAAAGGTGCAGAGCAGCATGACCCAGTTAAGGGGTACTAAGACTAGGCTTGATTAAGACTAAGAAATCCCCCCAGCAAAACCTTATATTGAGAAATATTATGCTCTGGTACCCACTGTGAATCTGATGGCTAGAGTACACTCTCATCACTTAGACCTAGCATAGAGTTTTTTGCTACAGGGTGGGTGGGTGGGTAAATCCATTCTCTATAAATGCGGGGAGTCCCCTTCAATCAAATTTATTCATAAAGCCCTTTTTACACCAGCCGATGTCACAAAGTGCTGTACAGAAACCCAGTCTAAAACCCCAAACAGCAAGCAATGCAGATGTAGAAGTCATTGTCCTGCCTTGGGAAAAGCTACCTCCTCCCCAAGCCTCGAGACAGAAACCCCCCTTGGTCAAACCGTACCTTGTCTTCTTATCCCACCCATCGACCAATAGAAAAGCTAACGGTCGACAGCGATGCGCCGGCGGACGTTCTGGACAGGCAGAAATGCCTAACTGCCTTGGCATCTCTCCGCCACGCCAAGTGGTTCCAGGTTTGCATCCCGTCTTTACTTGTCAAATAAAGTGTTCAAATGTGCCTTTTTATTCTGCCTTGTCCCATAATGAGTTGTGAGTTTGTATGCTCTCACAATGCCTCATTGTTTTCTATGATTTCATTCTGTCTTCCTTGGAACTATATTGCTGTTATTTGCTAGTACAACTGATATTGTAGCTACGTTGTTTTTAAGGGTCCCTACACACTATGTAACCATCGCTCGTTTAGAGGGGTTGGGTTAAATGCACATTTCGTTTGAATACATTAAGTTGTGCAGCTGACTAGGTATCCCCTTTCCCTCCTAATTAAGTGTTTGGCTCCAATGGTATATTGGAGGAATACTGCACTAACCTTCCTATGCTACCTCTGGGTGCAATATTCCTGATGACTCAGTACTTACACAACTGGTTCAATTCGACTCGTATCAGGCTTTTCCTTTGTGCTGTCCAGGAATATTAGCCTCGTGAGCTGCCTGCATCATGTAAGCTCGCGGGATCATGCGGCTCGCGAGGCTACTGGAATATTGCACCCCTTTTATTTATTTGATTTGCCAGTGCTCTAGGTAGGTAGGTAGGTTGTTGGATATCGCACCCTTTTTGACTCCGCTCGGCCCGTGCTTGTCTCTCTCAGGCGAAGGTCAACGACCTGAAGTCGGCCGCCATCGTGATCCGTATCATGAGAGACCTGTGTAACCGCGTCCCCACCTGGGCTCCACTCAGAGGATGGGTGAGTCAAGTCAAACTACTCTAATACATGTAATATTGACTATAATGATATACATGTCATACAATAAATTATTACATTGGGTGGCAGCGGTGGGATCCAGGTCTGAACTAGATTCATTATCTACTGTTCTCTCTCTGTTCTGTCAAGCCTTTAGAGCTGCTGTGTGAGAAGGCCATTGGAACATGCGATCGGCCAATGGGAGCAGGAGAGTCTTTCCGCAGAGTTCTCGAGTGCTTGGCGTCTGGAATCCTGATGGCTGGTAAGTCTTTTATCCCTAAAGACCTGTATTGGGTAAATAGAGAAAATAGAGCTTAGCCTTGCAGAACACCTCTCAGAACAATATAGAAATGACGTCCACCAAATTAAACTAATTCAAATGTTCTTCTGTTGTTCAAAGACGGTCCGGGTATCAAGGACCCTTGTGAGAAGGAGAAGGTGGACGCCATCAGCCACCTGGACACTCAGCAACGTGAGGACATTACACAGAGTGCCCAGGTAAAACAGGCTTTAGTTTTATTCGGTTAGGTGAAATATTTATGCCTATAATGTTCCAGGTAGAATTGTAACAAACAGAGCTGACATGATTCCCTACTCTACTTGAAAAACGATAATATCTGTTCTACACAAGATTTTTTTCGCTGAAAGTTCTGTTATGTTGCGTCCTTAACACGCCCCAGGTAGAATATCAAATATCAATTGTGTTAATCTCTCCCATGTGCTTCCTTTTGTGATTGACTGTGTTCTATGTTTGCTTTTCCCTGTCAGCATGCCCTAAGGTTGTCTGCGTTCGGACAGCTGTACAAGGTGCTAGGGATGGATTCCCTGCCTGCCAGGGAACCAAGGAGGACCATAGGACCAGGTCTCAGAAACTACGGTTGTTAGTATCTCCTCAGTTTTTGGCAATCTTCCTGGCCTGTCCCATGCTTCTCAAATGTGACTTTCATATTAGCTGTCTAGTAGTAGTCTTGATGTGTTGTGAATTTGAACTTTTCCTGAACCTTGTTCCTTTTCAATGTCCCTACCAGCTCAGATCCTGGCCAGTTCCACCTACCCTCCCAAGAGACCTCATGATGCCGCGGACAAAGGGGGAGATGACAGCAAGAAGAGGAAGTCTCAGAAGTTCCAGAAATATCCAAAATTTCCTAGGAAGTCGTGTATGTATCCGAAGTGGTCTTCGAATGGGATATTTCATAGCTATTCTACCATTGAGGCTCTTTCTGAGGAGGTTACATTTGTTCCTGTTCTGATATGCTCTCTCCCTCTTTCTCCCCCATCTATTTCTTTCTCACTATCCCTCCCGGTCTCTCTTTCTGTCACCCTCCCTTCCCCCAGCCACAGAAGAGAAGCCCGGGGACTCTCCTATGGCCATGAACGCCCTGATGCGTCTCAACCAGCACAAGCCTGGTCTGCAGTACCGTCTGACGGGTCAGAGCGGTCCAGTGCACTTCCCGGTGTTCACCATGTCTGTAGACGTGGACGGCGATACATACGAGGCCTCAGGGCCGTCCAAACGCACCGCCAAACTCCACCTAGCTGCCAAGGTAAGGGGTTGTATGCCTAGGCGAAAACATGCTAGCTGTACCAATAGACTTCCAGTCATTGCGCTAACACTAGTTAGCATTAGCGTGCAAATCTACCTGCAAGTTCCTTCATACTGCACGTAGAAATGGTATCTGGGTAACTAGACACATCTCGCACTATCCCTTTAAGATGATGGTTAACTGGTACAACACAAGATGGTCCCTGGAATCAAATGTTACTCTCTTTGAAAGAAAGAGTAGTGTTTCTCCTCTCTCTGTAACCTTCGCTTGCTTTCATCAAAGTGTTATGTCGTTGTTCTCCAAGAATGTAATCCACTGATTTTGCATTGAATGCCTTGTCGTCTGTATTGACTCTGTTTTATAATGGCTGCCGTCCACCAAGTCCTCTCTCTCTCTGTCCGTCTCAGGTCCTGCAGAAGTTGGGCCTGCCCACTGGGGCGGATGTGAAGATTGAACCAGGCGAAGAGGGAGGAGCCAACGTACCATCCACACCTACAGCAAGTGATGCGTCCATGGCATCTGACGAGGTAGTCATTCTCTATGTTCTCTGGCTTTTCCCTGTTACTTTTTTAAATCGTTGACTTAATATACTTTCATAAAGCAGCACAAAGCATTGCTACTGTACCTGTAGACTTCCAGTCATTGCGCTAACGATAGTTAGCATTAGCTTGTGAAACCACCACTTCCTTCCTTCCTACTGCATGTAACAACATAAAAATGGTATCCGTGAGTTTATCTGCCTCTGGGTACGTAGAACAAGGTCTTAAATGCCAGAATCTCACAGTATACTTTCATAAAGCAGTTATGTTGCAATAGAGTTGTTGTTGATGATGTTCATTGGACTTGACTGTTCTGCTATGTCTTCCATACTATCAGAACGGTCCCATCCTCACTAAGCACGGGAAGAACCCAGTGATGGAGCTGAACGAGAAGAGACGCAGCCTGAAGTACGAGCTCTCTGCTGAGACCGGGGGCAGCCATGACAAGTGCTTCGTCATGGAGGTCAGTCAGTGGCAGAGGGGCGGGGTTTGCACGCTTGGGACAATTCTATTGATTCATTGCGCAAGGATTTGGAAACTACAGTAGATGAATAACCAGTAAGGTCGGGGCTTGTATCAACAAAGCATCTCAGAGTAGAAATAGTGATCTAGGATCAGGTCCCCCATGTTTATGTAGAATCTTATTCATTACGATCTTAGATCAGCACTACCACTCTGAGACGCTTTATGAATATGGGCCCAGATGTAGTTGACAGAGCAGGATGTGGAAACACAGTAACCAGCATGTCTCTTTGTTACCACCTCTGCCACTCACAGGTGGAGGTAGATGGACAGAAGTTCAAAGGTCGAGGCTCCAACAAGAAGGAGGCCAAAGCCTACGCAGCCTTAGCTGCTTTGGACAAACTTTTCCCAGAGGGGGCGGGGCCCTACTATAACCCTCACTCTGACCCCAAGAAGAAGAAACCAGTCACATACACTTCCATGGTAAGACATTATATAAACTCAGCAAAAAAATAAATGTCCTCTCACTGTCAACTGCGTTTATTTTCAGCAAACTTAACATGTAAATATTTGTATGAACATAAGATTCAACAACTGAGATATAAACTGAACAAGTTCCACAGGCATGTGACTAACAGAAATGGAGTAATGTGTCCCTGAACAAAGGGGGGGGTCAAAATCAAAAGTAACATTCAGTATCTGGTGTGGCCACCAGCTGCATTAAGTACTGCAGTGCATCTCCTAATGGACTGCACCAGATTTGCCAGTTCTTGTTGTGAGATGTTACCCCACTCTTCCACCAAGGCACCTGCAAGTTCCCGGACATTTCTGCGGGGAATGGCCCTAGCCCTCTCCCTCCGATCCAACAGGTCCCAGATGTGCTCAATGGGATTGAGATCTGGGCTCTTCGCTGGCCTTGGCAGAACACTGACCTTCCTGTCTTGCAGGAAAATCACGCACAGAACGAGCTGTATGGCTGTTGGCATTGTCATGCTAGAGGGTCATGTCAGGATGAGCCTGCAGGAAGGGTACCACATGAGGGAGGAGGATGTCTGCCTGCAATGACAACCAGCTCAGTCCGATGATGCTGTGACACACCGCCCCAGACCATTACGGACCCTCCACCTCCAAATCGATCCTGCTCCTGAGTGTAGGCCTAGGTGTAACGCTCATTCCTTCGATGATTAACACGAATCCGACCATCTCCCCGGGTGAGACAAAACCGGGACTCGTCACTGAAGAGCACTTTTTGCCAGTCCTGTCTGATCCAGCGACGGTGGATTTGTGCCCATAGGCGACGTTGTTGCCGGTGATGTCTGGTGAGGACCTGCCTTACAACAGGCCTACAAGCCCTCAGTTCAGCTTCTCTCAGCCTATTGCAGACAGTCAGAGCACTGATGGAGGGATTGTGCGTTCCTCGGGCAGTTGTTGTTGCCATCCTGTATCTGTCCCGCAGGTGTGCTGTTCGGATGTACCGATCCTGTGCAGGTGTTGTTACACATGGTCTGCCACTGCGAGGTTGATCAGCTGTCCGTGCTGTCTTAGGTGTCTCACAGTACGGACATTACAATTTATTGCCCTGGCCACATCTGCAGTCCTCATGCCTCCTTGCAGTATGCCTAAGGCACGTTCACACAGATGAGCAGGGACCCTGGGCATCTTTCTGTGGGTGTTTTTCAGAGTCAGTAGAAAGGCCTCTTTAGTGTCCTAAGTTTTCATAACTGTGACCTTAATTTCCGTCTGTTAGTGTCTTAACAACCATTCCACAGATGCATGTTCATTAATTGTTTATGGTTCATTGAACAAGCATGGGAAACAGTGTTTAAAGCCTTTACAATGAAGATCTGTGAAGTTAGTTTGTAAAAATCCAAATATCTTTGAAAGACAGGGTCCTGAAAAAGGGATGTTTCTTTTTTTGCTGAGTTTATCTTTCGTACACACACTGTAATGCACCTCACAATACTATAGAATCATGACTAGGAATAGCCATGAATTAATCCACACACACCATGATTAGGAACTCTTTAGTGACCTCTGACCCTCCCTCAACAGCATATCCCAGGCTTTGGCACTATTCGAGGCATTCCAACTGACACGGAGCCTAACAACCGGGGCCGCGGGCGAGGCAGGGGTCGAGGAAAGCCTACAACTGGCAGCAGCTACAACCAAAGTAGGACGCTTCACTTGGACTGTCTGTCTCAAGATCTAGACGGGCCTTAAGGCCTTTAACCTCATCTCTGTGAGAACATGCTCTTATCAGAAAATCATTCAAATATGGCTTATTTTAGATTATTTAGTAAATAAGTTTATGATTAGACAATAAGCCTATAGTCGGACTGTTCTAGAGAGCTTGTTAGGAAATCGTCCAACTCTTTTGGGCTCCTTTGCGTTAAGGTAATAAATGTATATCTCTTTTCTTGTTAACAGCAAGCTACCGTTATGGAAGCAGTGCTGGCTCTGGTTATCGTAAGTGTCTTCTCTCCACACTGTTGTCAAGGGAACTAATGAGTGATAGGTTAGGTGTGTTCATTTGTGTTTGGTAACTTATCTATTTAGCCTTATCTATTCTATAGCCACTATATTCTATTGAGTCACTGGTACCCATTTGAATTCCTTCAAAAGTACTTCCTTCCTTCAAGTATAATCACTAGAAATCCATGAATTAGATAGCCATGTGCCCCCCTTGCATCACCTGTATAATCATGTGTAATGATTGAATTAGTGATTAGGCCTACTTCAAAGAAGGGAGGAATGGGGCCCCAGAAGTGGGATAAGGGGGCCCTGACTGGTAGCTTTGCTTTCTGTCCTCCTTGGCCTCTAAGTTGAGTCTTAACACTTACACATTGCTTCTCTTATTTAAACCCTAGCATCTCTCTCCATCATGTTGACTTAAATGCTGGGGCTGGGCTGCAACACAATGTTGAGCATTTGTCATAATAATAATAATAGTGTACACTGCTCAAAAAAATACACTAAAACACTAAAATAACACATCCTAGATCTGAATGAATGAAATATTCTTATTAAATATTTTTTTCTTTACATAGTTGAATGTGCTGACAACAAAATCACACAAATTATCAATGGAAATCAAATGTATCAACCCATGGAGGTCTGGATTTGGAGTCACACTCAAAATTAAAGTGGAAAACCACACTACAGGCTGATCCAACTTTGATGTAATGTCCTTAAAATAAGTCAAAATGAGGCTCAGTAGTGTGTGTGGCCTCCACGTGCCTGTATGACCTCCCTATAATGACTGGGCATGCTCCTGATGAGGTGGGGGATGGTCTCCTGAGGGATCTCCTCCCAGACCTGGACTAAAGCATCCGCCAACTCCTGGACAGTCTGTGGTGCAACGTGGCGTTGGTGGATGGAGCGAGACATGATGTCCCAGATGTGCTCAATTGGATTCAGGTCTGGGGAACGGGCGGGACAATCCATAGCATCAATGCCTTCCTCTTACAGGAACTGCTGACACACTCCAGCCACATGAGGTCTAGCATTGTCTTGCATTAGGAGGAACCCAGGGCCAACCACACCAGCATATGGTCTCACAAGGGGTCTGAGGATCACATCTCGGTACCTAATGGCAGTCAGGCTACCTCTGGCGAGCACCCAAAGAAATGCCACCCCACATCATGACTGACCCACCGCCAAACAGGTCATGCTGGAGGATGTTATAGGCAGCAAAACGTTCTCCACGGCGTCTCCAGACTCTGTCACGTCTGTCACATGTGCTCAGTGTGAACCTGCTTTCATCTGTGAAGAGCACAGGGCGCCAGTGGCGAATCTTGCCAAACTTGGTGTTCTCTGGCAAATGCCAAATGTCCTGCACGGTGTTGGGCTGTAAGCACAACCCCCACCTGTGGACGTTGGGCCCTCATACCACCCTCATGGAGTCTGTTTCTGACCGTTTGAGCAGACATATGCACATTTGTGGCCTGCTGGAGGTCATTTTGCAGGGCTCTGGCAGTGCTCCTCCTGCTCCTCCTTGCACAAAGGTGGAGGTAGCGGTCCTGCTGCTGGGTTGTTGCCCTCCTACGGCCTCCTCCACGTCTCCTGATGTACTGGCCTGTCTAATGGTAGCGCCTCCGTGCTCTGGACATTACGCTGACAGACACAGCAAACCTTCTTGCCACAGCTCGCATTGATGTGCCATCCTGGATGAGCTGCACAACCTGAGCCACTTGTGTGGGTTGTAGACTCCGTCTCATGTTAAAACTAGAGTGAAAGCACCGCCAGCATTCAAAAGTGACCAAAACATCAGCCAGGAAGCATAGGAACTGAGAAGTGGTCTGTGGTCACCACCTGCAGAACCACTCCTTTATTGGGGGTGTCTTGCTATTTGCCTATAATTTCCTGTTGTCTATTCCATTTTCACAACAGCATGTGAAATTTATTATCAATCAGTGTTGCTTCCTAAGTGGACAGTTTGATTTCACAGAAGTGGGATTGACTTGGAGTTACATTGTGTTGTTTAAGTGTTCCCTTTATTTTTTTGAGCAGTGTATAATAAGACTAATTCAAAGGAAAATAAACAGTATTTTTACTTCCTATTTGAAGTTGTTTGGCTGAGATCACTATACACTATCACTATACAGATATCCCCTTCAAAGCATTTGCTAAGTGTTCCCTCCAACCAATACTAAATGTCCTCCTTTCACCAATCACACTATCGTAACGTCATTGTCCATCTCTCCCTCAGACAATCTGTACAGTATGGGTGCAACAGAGGCTGCTTCCACAACAACCGCCTCCACCGGTGACGCCTCCACAGAGGCAGATGCCAGCGGCAACACCACCGGCTACGGCACCTTCTACCCCGAATCATCCTACACCACACCGGCCATAACCGCCTCCGCCACCTCGGCCGCCATGACCGCCCAAGCCCAGGTCGGTGCATCTTCCCTGGGTGACTACCAGTCGGTGCCCCCTCCCCTGGACCAGCAGAGCCCCTATAGTTATGGCTACGGAGGGGATAAGAAGAGTCTGCTGACTGCAGCTCAGTCTCAAGCCCAACAGACCCAGCAACAACAGGTGGACTACTCTATGTACAGTACAGCCTACCCCAGCTCTGTCACCGGGGGCCAAATGTACAGTTACGGTGAGTGGGGATTTGGTGAGTGGAAATCTATATAAGGGGCCAAAGGAGGCCCCTACCGCCACACACACTCATACACGCATTCATATACCGGTAACTGCTCGATGTAACAGTGCCTTCAGAAAGTGTTCTTACAGATGATAATAATGATGTGTGGGGTACAGAGATGAGGAAGTCATTCAAAAATCATGTTAAACACCATTATTGCACACAGAGTGAGTCCATGCAACTTATTAAATACTGGAATGTAATTTAGCCTTGTCATAACGAAGGGGTTGAATACTTATTAGCTCAAGACATTTCAGCTTTTCAAATGTTTACATTTCTAAAAACATAATTCCACTTTGACATTATGGGGTATTGTGTATAGGCCAGTGACAAACAAATTCACGTTTATTCGATTTTAGATTCAGGCTGTAACACAACAACATGTGAAAAAGGTCAAGGAGTGGGAATACTTTCTGAAGGCACTGTATGTGTGTGTGTATACTAATATATAGATTTTTATCTGGTATTATTTCTGATATTGGTTCTGTCTTTAGTCACTTGATATCCAAATGTGGTCTTAATAATGGTTTAAAGAGTGTTAGTAGAGCATCTGATTGGTTGATTATTTAATGTCTTGTTCTTATTGATGTTTCATTGGTCCGTAGGCTACGGCAACCAATCGAGCTTCAGCATGTATGGGAACGCCTCCTCCCAGGGCTATGGGGCGGCTGCTACTCCCCAGACCCAGCAGACCTCCTACCCCACGGCATACGGAAACATGAACTATCAGTACAAATAGGGGGTACCACACACACATCCCTCTCTCAAGCCCCCCACCAACCCTCTAAAGCCTTCCCCCAGAGGAAAAGAAGACCCTCATGTCTTTCTCTACTTTCATTATATTGATCTAATATTGATGAATCCTAAACCCTCAAGTCATTTTCACCATCACATTATTTCATAGACCAGACTATCTATTTCTTTATTTACCATGTGGTAAATGTAACCTACATGTGTCTAACAAGTAGTTGAGTTCTGTATAGGGATTACAAAAAGGAAATAATAATAATAGTGCTTTCAGGATGATGCTGTCTTGGGTCATAGACTTCTTGTTTTGTTCAAGTTTCTTTCTTTTTTTTCCTGTTTCTTTTTGACACTTTTTCTGTTGTCAAGCCACCCGAGGTTGAATGTGAATGTAAACGGAGAATCTGTTCTTATTTCAAAGACTTGTTTTCTTTACATTTTTATTTTCAATTTTAATTTGAATCACTGTTATGTTTTAACTGTTATTATATTAACCAGCAGTGTGGTAAAAAAACAAGTTGACAGTAACTTGCATTTTTATGTGAAAGAGCAATGGAAATGTGTTAATTGCTGTTTCATTGGAAGGTTTCGGTAAAAGGCTTGTATCTGGTTGTTTGTAAGAATAAATTACTTTTATTTTGGAGTAAAGTGTCATACTGACCACTTTTTTTCAGACCTGGGTTTAAATACTATTTGAAAAAATGTCATACTTTTATCTGTGCTTGATTAATCTTGCCTGTTGCAATGCAAACAATAGAAAGGTCCCAAAAGTGCAAACTCAAACTCCAGGCAGCCTAAAGCAAACGCTCAAAGTATTTGAAAGGTATCAAGTAGTTATTGAATCCAGGTCTACTGTGTTTAGGCTTCTTCTCCACATGGCGACCGATCCCCTCACATGTTTTCATGCTGCGAGCCAACTTGTTATTTATTACCTTTAGTTCTGTATTGAATATAGACTAAATCCTATAGTTGACCTGACTGGCAGTGGTTACATTTTAAATCCCTAGAAAGACTATGCTCATCTTGAGCATCACTTTAAAATACCAGGGATGTTCATCACTAACATTAAGATGCCGATCATGGCTCATGAATTGTGAGCCAATGACCCAAATGCTTTGAAGGAATGCAATGCTTTAGTTTCTACTCTTAGCCAATAGCCACTGAATGCACTTCCTCATTGTGGTTCTAGAGCCTGGCCTACCATACCCCACTGTATGTACTATAGCTAGAAGAGTTTATTTGCAACTTACAACAATCAGTTAATCATTCTTCAAAAACCATATGACATAAATTAAAAACATCCATTGTGGTGTACATTTTACATTTAAATATAGTCCCATATACATGCAATATTGTTTTATTCACAGCTTTTTTCCACAATTCTGATTAACCTCCATACATATTCTCTGTCCTGTTCTACTACTACAGGGGTGTCACTCATTCCATGAAGGGCCTATTGTCTGCTGTTTTTGTTGTTTAAGACCCAGACTACCAGGTGGGGCGAGTTCCTTACTAATTAGTGACCTTTAATTAATCAATCAAGTAAAAGGGAGGAACGAATCCACAGCCTAACATGGAATCAGCTTGAGCAGAGAGGAAGAGGCGATGCGAGAGGGATAACGGCCCAAAATCTGTTTTCTCCATCAGGTGGTGTTTTTTCGCTCGCCAAGCTAGTAGTTTTTGTGTGGAGGTCAATGAGTGTCGAATTTGGTTAACAAAAAATGTAATGGCTTATTTGCGGCGTGTTGCTTATTTGATCTAATGTACATTTTGTAATGCTTAGGTTGTTCTGAGTCTACTGATATAAGTAGGACAGGTAACATCCTGGCAAATTTGAGAAAAAAACACTATTGGAGTTAATCAAACGGATCAATCACTCGCCACCAGCATTTTCTATTGAACTGTGATCGTGTCTGCTGCAAACATGGAGACCATGTAAGTCCCTCCTGTGTTTCACAGCTGTGATTGGATAAGTTAAAAGTAGCATTGGAAAAAGTCATCAATATAGTTATCTATCTATACAATGCTGCTACATACGTGTGTGTAGATATATAGATAGACCGTACCAATCAAAAGTTTGGACACCTAGTTTGGACCATATTCAAGTGTTTTTCTTTATTTACTATTTTCTACATTGTGGAATAATAGTAAAGACAAAAAAAACTGTGAAATAACACATGGAATCATGTAGTAGCCAGAAAAGTGTTATTCTACAATGTAAAAATAAAGAATACCCTGGAATGAGTAGGTGTGTCCAAACACATTAGCTAGAATGGGTCCCAACTGATCCCGTCCATTTTGAAGACATTTATTTTCATTGTTAGAGCGGCCAATTGAGTATCTGGTCAATATAATGGATAATCTGTGGTTTGACATGTTAGATCATTGATGTGCAGCTCTTTTGACCTCAGGACCTCAGGTCATGTTTCTGAGAATCTGCCCATACATTGACAGATGAGTGAATATGGCAAGGTCACACAATGCTGCTAGGTGGGGCCTGGTGGGGTCATAGAGGTAAATGTACAGTAGTAAACATCAGTGAAGTGAAACTAGCTGTGATTTATAAGCATGTAACTTTGTAAACATATGATTCTAAACATATGATTGGGGGGGGGGGGGGCATGTAGCATTGTAAATATATGATTGGGGGGGGGGGGCATTCCAAGAAAAGGAAGAAGACCCCTTGCTCAAAAGCAATCCATCAAGCCTTCAAGATACCGGTGAACAGAGGATAAGGAGAGAGAGAGCAAACGGAGGAGAGGGGGGAAGAAGGAAGTTTGAGAGATAAGGAGAAACACTGAGGTGGAAAATGTGGAGTCTGACCATTAGCTTTTATAACCAATGTCAGTCACATGCTGCCAGCACTCCTTCTCTGGTCCCAAGACTGACAAGGGTGTGAGCAACTGTCATGCTCCAGTGGCATGGTTGTGGTCTGGGTTTGATCACAGACTGGCCTGGGGTTGTGGCTGGGGGTGGGGCGGGGGTTGTGGCTGGGGGTTGGGAGGGGCTGGCCCTGGGGTTACCTTGGTTCTATCAGGACAGACAGACAGGAGCTGATAAAAGAAGAGTGGAGACTGACTCGAGTTGACCCAGCTGCAGTAGGACACTCAGGACAACTCACCACCATCACTTATCACAGTGAGTGTATTTACATTACATTCTTATCAACTTGTAGGGTTTCAGTGTAGGAGAAACAGCACTTTCAGGATTTTTTCATAAGGAATATGGCTGGCTATTTGTTTTGATCTGCATTTTCTGTTTTTATTCCATGTAAAGTTGACTGCTCCGTATCTAGGTTTTGGAGAAGTAGTTCTGTAGGTGAGATGTAGGTTATTTAAAATAATTTGCTAGGTACAAAACTTCTGCTAGATTCAATTCTTTGACACTTCTAATGCAACGGGCATGAGAGAGATGAGATCACGAGTCATGACCCTTCCCTGGGTCATGGTTCGACCGGATACAGCTTATGTCAAATTGGATTCAAAAGTTGAATTTGTTAGCATTTTAGCTAACCCTAACATTAACCTAATTATCCTAACCGGCTATGAATGGTCAACTCTGACAAGCTGTATTACTGTCTTCCCTGCCACAGTGGTACTAGAACTCTGATTGGCAACAGCGAGTCCCAGCTGGGATTGGTTAACTCACTAAACAATCAATAAGCAGCCATTTTGGATTTACAAGAAGTGGTGCTTACTCTGGGGAAGATAGAGAATTGAGTCTGTCAACACATGATGTAAGAGCCTTGGTTACTTGTGGTAGTTTTCTTGCTTAGTTGGTGCAATGTAAGGTTATTGCTTGTGCTGAGTTGGCAGTGTTTGCATGTTTTAGTTTCAATCTGTAGTTTGTGCTTTGTCATCTGTATTCCTAACATTGGACTTGGATTTTGTCACATAAAACCAAAGCAAGTTATCATGAATTGTTTTTGTCCTTCAGATGGCCCTTCACCTGTTCACCCTCCTGCTGACTGCCCTCCCTGTGGTCCACTGCCTCCCCACTGCCTTCCAGGACCTGGAGCAAAGCAGTAGTATGTACATTTAGAACAGTGGTGGCTGGTGGGAGGTGCTATAAGAGGACGGGTCTCATGTAATGGCTGGACTGGAATAAATGGAATGGTATCAAATATATGGAAAACCCATGTTCGACTCCGTTCCATTGATTCCATTCCAGACATTACAATGAGCCCGTCCTCCTATAGCTCCTCCCACCAGTCTCCACTGCTATTTCAGTTATACTTCTGCTGACGCATCCCATTTGGCTACAAATCAATCTGTTATAGTAAGTTGTGTGTGTGTGTATACACTACATTTTGAGACGCTATGCATTTGGAGGATGTAATGGGTTTGATTCCTGCATGGGCCTCGTACACTTGAACTGTACATTTCTTTTGTTAAAAGTGTCTGTTAAATGGTTATAATTCTACATGTATGGTGGTTTCTCCCCCAGAGAACCAAACGTCCATCCGGTTCCTGGCTCTGGGGGACTGGGGCGGGGTGCCCTACCCTCCCTACATCACACCGGTGGAGAAGGCTACAGCCTGGGAGATGGGCAAGATAGCAGAGCAGATGGGCGCAGACTTTGTTCTTGCCCTGGGTGATAACTTCTACTACTCTGGAGTGAACAGTGCAGATTCCCCAAGATTCCAGGTCAGTTGTTAAGCAGAGTTACTCCAGCTATGGCAGAATGGATCAAATATCCTTACTTTCTTTGCTGTGAATGTTTTTCTGATCCGAATGGTTAGTTGCTGTGTCTGTGTTACATCTTGAGGAATTTTAAATGTGTATGGTTTGCAAACGGAATGCGCTTGTTTATCAATCTAAAATGACCTTTGCCCTCTCAGGATACCTTTGAGCGCGTGTACACGGCTGACTCTCTCAACATTCCCTGGTACATCCTGGCTGGAAACCACGACCACGCGGGCAACGTCAAGGCTCAGATCGACTACAGCCGCAAGTCTGACAGATGGTAAGAAACCGACACTTAGACCAGAGACAGAGGCGAGACATCTCACTCGCTCCTCTTTTCTGGTTCATGAACTAAGCAGACAAGACCCAGCTGATAATGCATTGGTGCCTATGGGACAGCCACTCCTTCAGCAGAACCGAACTGTGACCCTTTTTTTCAATGGTAAACGGCCTGAGTGGGACATCTTCATTTATCCACTCTTTGCTTAGACCATATGCAAGTCTTTGACAGCATAAAACCTTTACATTTTTTCGTATCTGTTCATCATTAATGTTTTATCATGCAGCAGAATCAGTCTTTTCATTGCATAACCCTAGTCTGAATCCCAAATGTCTAAAATAGTACACTATGTTGGGATTAGGGTGTCATTTGGGATGCAGACTGTTTCACTGAGCTGTTTCTATCTTAACCTTCATTGATCAGTCTTCATTCATTGAGCCTCAATCCCCCCTCAGGCGGTTCCCTCACTACTACTACGAGCTGAACTTCCGTATCCCCAACACGAAGCGCACTCTGAGCATCATGATGCTGGATACAGTGATGCTGTGTGGTAACTCTGACGACTACGATGATGAGAAGCCTCGCGGACCCCTCAGCACCATTGAGGCCAACCGACAGGTACACAGATTATTCTGGGCTTTGTTAAATAAAATGTTTTTTGGCTTGAACTTTTAAAGTCACTTTAAGATTTGAGATTCTACTGACTGACTTTGTTCCACCGACCCTGTCAACCTGACCATTGTTGCAACTGGATGTACTTTTTACACTTGTTATTCTTCCTTGTCCTTATGGTTAATTAATTCCAACTGCTGACAAATTCTCCATCAGAAATCCCCAAAACAATGTAATAGAGGAAATGATCAAGAACTAAGTCTTAATTTACTGTATCCACCTACCAGCTGACCTGGCTGCAAAAGAGGATGGCCCAGTCCAAGGCTGACTTCCTGCTTGTGGCTGGTCACTACCCGGTGTGGTCAGTGTCCGAGCACGGCCCCACAGAG
Organism: Oncorhynchus mykiss; assembly: GCF_057628025.1. Taxonomy (NCBI): domain Eukaryota; kingdom Metazoa; phylum Chordata; class Actinopteri; order Salmoniformes; family Salmonidae; genus Oncorhynchus; species Oncorhynchus mykiss. The sequence goes on along the minus strand of NC_143038.1, from coordinate 2,644,871 downwards.
TGCCTCCTGAAGAGACTACGCCCCCTTCTGGTCAAGCACAAGGCCACTGCATACTTCTGTGGTCATGATCACAACCTGCAGGTTTGCGGAGGTTTTGAAACTTAATTTCGCATAGTCTTCTCCTGAACTATTCTATCAACCAGAGGGTTGCTGTTAGATAAAGGAAGGCCATATGGAAGATGGATTGTTTACTTTAGCGTGTCACTTTAGCATTCTCGATTTATTGATGGATAATGTTAAAACTCCCTCGGGATCAGTGTCCTTTCCACGGGACGGTTGAGCTAATGTAGGCTAATGCGATTAGCAAGATCATTTCCCAGGACATAGACATATCTGATATTGGTAGAAAGCTTAAATATTTTTGTTAATCTAACTGCACTGACCAACTTACAGTAGCTTTTACAGTGAAATAATACCATTCTGTTTGAGGAGAGTGCACAATTTTGAAAATAAAGTTATTAATAAAGAAATCAGGCACATTTGGACAGTCTTGATACAAAATTCTGAACAGAAATGCAATGGTTCATTGGATCAGTCTAAAACTTTTCAGACACTGCTGCAATCTAGTGACACCTAAATTGCACCTGGGCTGGAATAATACATTATGGCCTTTCTTTTGCATTTCAAAGATGAAGGTACAAAAAAATACAAAATAACTTTTTTTCTTCTTAGTATTATCTTTTACCAGATCTATTGTGTTATAGTCTTTTAGATTCCTTTCACATTTCCACAAACTTCAAAGTGTTTCCTTTCAAATGGTACCATGAATATGCATATGCATATCCTTGCTTCAGGGCCTGAGCTACAAGTAGTTAGGTATGTCATTTTAGGTGAAAATTGAAAAAAAGGGTGAATGACCCTGACTGACCCCCCCCCCTCCCTCCCTCCCTATTCTCTCCTCAGTACCTGAAGGAGTCTGGTGTGGGCTATGTTGTGAGCGGTGCCGGTAACTTCCTGGACCCAGACACGCGTCACTGGCACCATGTCCCCAAAGACACCCTCAAGTTTTTTACAGGCCAGGCCTCTACCCTGGGAGGCTTTGTCCACGGAGAGGTCAGTCATAAATAGAATTGTCCATTCTACTGTTTTAATGAATTGTCGTATCTGTATACTGTTTGTGGTTTTGATACTTGCAGACTGACTTTGGATGTGTCACATGGCAGCCTATTCTCAATAGTCTCTGATCAATAGTGCACTACATGGGGAATAGGGTGCCATTTCAGACGTACATTTGCCATTCCCAGAGGGGGGGATCAATAAAGTTGTATTGTATTGAAGGTAACCAAGAACAAGATGACCCTCACCTTCATCCAGGCTAAAGGGACGTCTCTGTACCGCACTGTCTTGCCACGCAGGGACATCGACAATGACCAAAATGGCAGCGACGACAAGGATTAGCCCTAGTGGAAGAGATGACGAAATAGACGGTCACAATTGACCTGTGTGTGTGTATATATATATATATGTGTGTATGTGTATATATATATATGACCGAGCCCTTAAATTAAGAACTACATAGATTTATTTTACAATACTTTAGCAGTTCAATTCTGTCAAATTACAATTTACCCAGATGTAGTCCTTCGTAAGGGCTAGATATTGACCATGTACAATAGGATGGACGGCTGAGGTGTGGATACAGACGGGCAGGTATTATAGCTCATGTTTGGTGGATGGATGGAGTTCAGGTTGAGTTTTTAGAAAACAACTTAGGCATTATGAGTTTGCCTGAATGTAGCATGAAGGAGAAAAATGTTTTTTAATAAATAAGGAAAGGATGTTGTACGATTTTTTTTATTTATGTTCACTTAAAGAATAAATAACCTTTTGGATTTGTTTTCCTGTAGTTTGTACATATTGATGCCAATCTGTTAAATCTTTCAAGGCTTTTGCTATATTGATCATTGGGTCTCAGGATTAGCCCATTACATTGGCATTGAAGGACCAAATCATCTATTTATCCTTGTACATGCTGCCCTCTGGTGACTAGGCTATTTCACTGCACTGCAGTTAAGAATCAGGGAAAACGCGTTTGCCAGTGTCCTAAATTAATTGACTCAAAAAGGCCAGGCTCTGACAAGGGTTGATGACTGTAATAACTCAACTGAAGGGTGTTCATGTAAGTCCAAACGTCGTGATCAAATTGGTCTTAGATAGTTGGACAGATTGACGGTTGCTCCACTTCTTTTCAAACAACATTTGCTCTATTTAGATCTAAAATACATGCCTCAGTCTCTCCCTGAACCCCCTGGCTGTAGGGAGCAGAGGTGGGTGAGTGCTGCTGACCATGCTCTTTTTAAAGATGGTGGCTAACTGATGTCCCGCTCACAGTCTTAATATGGCACAAAATGGTCAGTTACTGTCCTCTTAAGGGGTGGCACTCCCATACTGTAGGCACCAATGCTTTAGCGTCTGGGTCTGGTCTGCTTTAGTTCATTGACTGCATATGAACCAGATAAAATGAGGGAGTAGGATGTGTCTGGTTGTGCTGCTGACCATGCACTTTTGTCCATTGATGAAGCGAGCCTCTGCTCTGCTGCCAATAGAAGAACAATAGGGATCAGGGCTGAATGGTGTTGGCACCGTCAAGACCCACCAATAGGATTGAACTCAAACACACCGTACCAGTATTATAGTGTGTATTGTCCTAGGTTGATGTCAATGCATGTTGAGTGGGTTAGTGTGAGGTAGCCTACAATACCTTGTCGTCTTATCCTTGGCCACATTGCACAATCCATTTGTTTACCAATGTATGCATGCAAATCATGAAGTACACTTGAAAATAAAAATGGTTAGAGGTTAAATATAAGCCAATTGTGGAGTAGCCAGGCAGGCCTGGATCATCCGGTTGCAATCGTCACGTCACGGTATTGGCAGGTACAGTAGGGAGCTGAGCTTAGTGGACCTGAGAGCAGGACAGGGACAGAACGGGATAGGGCCAGAGACTTACCGAGAACAGGTCATGTAGCCAGATGGCTGAGTCAGTCACACCATGGAACCAGGTCCTCATAGCATGGGGTCAAAACCTTAAAGTGGAATTCCACTCCAAAATGATATTTTGGTATGTTTTTCATTAGTCCACTGTTGATTCAGTCCCAAAATGTTTTGCATATCAGCAGTCAAGTTTAAATACCAAACAAGAGTTGAGTGATGACCCTTTGAGGGTCATGGGTAGGGTTTGTTACAACATTCTGTTTCGACTAATCTGAGACGATATCGAGATGTCTGAATTGTTAATGTAATTAATGAATAGATACATTTAATTAATGTTTTTCAACCTGACTTTGTAGCCCTTGTGAAACACTATTAGATACTGTAGCATGTTTAACTAGGCAAGTCAGTTCAGAACAAATTATTTTCAATGATGGGTTAGGAACAGTGGGTTAACTGTCTTGTTCAGGTTAGGAACAGTGGGTTAACTGTCTTGTTCAGGTTAGGAACAGTGGGTTAACTGTCTTGTTCAGGTTAGGAACAGTGGGTTAACTGTCTTGTTCAGGTGCAGAACAACTGATTTTTACCTTGTCAGCTCGTGGAATTCCGTCTTGCAACCTTTCGGTTACTAGTCCAACGCTCTAACCACTAGGTTACCTGACGCCCCTTATATTGTTAAACACTGTAGCATGTTTACATTATTAGGTACTTTAGCAAGTTTACATTATTTAGGTACTGTAGCATGTCTACATTATTAGGTACTTTAGCAAGTTTACATTATTTAGGTACTGTAGCATGTTTACATTATTAGGTACTATAGCACGTTTACATTAGATACAGTAGCACGTTTACATTATTAGATACTGTAGAATGTTTACATTAGGTACTGTAACATTTACATTATTAGGTACTATAGCATGTTTACATTATTAGATACTGTAGCATGTTTACATTATTAGATACTGTAGCATGTTTACTGCAACGCCATGAAACTTTATCTCTTCCAGTATTATGTTAACTGCAACATTATGAAGACTTTTCATTACTCATATAGCTGAGGATGTCAAAGACCACTTGTTTAAACACAATGTTCCCCCAAACCAGCTGTGCTTTTTCTATAATTTGGCAGTCACTACAATAGTTAAATCACAGCACGACTTTCCATGCACCATCACAGGTGTAGAAAAATGTGAATCCTCCAGTTTGGCCAAACCTGCCAGTCACTACAATGTCCCAAACTGCAGGGATCGGTAATCCACTCGTCACATGTTCCAATCTCCAATCCGTTTTAGGATTATCCCAAAATGTCCTCTGCCGCACTTGGTTATACTGTATCTCTACCTAGCAGGCCTATTCTCCCACTGTGGACTGACATCCGGGCCTGATCTTTACTGGATAACCAAGTTTAACATTAATTTTCCTTGTATAAACACGTTTATGAGTGGTTAAAAATCCAGTAAGACTGTCTCTCGCACATTGACATTCTAGAAATTTGACATAAAAATTCTAGAATAAGTTCTAGAACATTCAAGTGGGACTCCAGCGGTGTCCCAGTTAGTCTGAGTCAGAACGACCTTTGCGGAGTCCTCATTAGTCCTGCATTAAGCCCTCTTTAGCGGTGTGGGGCGATACCTATTCCCAACACCAACGTGTCTAAACAGTGTCACTGCTGGGCTTTTGATTTTTATTAGGCCTTGATCTGCTCTTAATACTGCAGGTAGCTTCAGGCATGTGCTGACTGCCCAAGACAATGTGATATACCTCACCACCCCAAGAGGTCCTGCAGGTGTCGTCTTTGATATTTCTTGTCAATTTACACACATTCTCTCATATATAGTTTCCTATTAAAATGTGCACAGAGTAGTTGGTTCATATCATCTGGTCATGGTCAAACAGCTGAGTCAAGGCTTATAATCCAATTGACAGTAACACTAATAGTTTGATAGGTTTAACCTATATGAGATTGAGCTTTGTCCTCCAAAACTGGGGATGAAATGAACTCAGATGAACTTCTGTTCTGTCTCCATAGTAATAGTGTGACGTTCTGCCATCCTAACTGAGCTGCCAGAGAGGAAGGAAACAGCCGTTTTAATCACCATTGGTCTCATGGTCACATCCCTGAACAGTTAGTTACCTTCCTCTCCAGAAGCTCAGTTAGGATGGCAGACTATGCCAGAGTTCAGTCAATAGTTGAGATGGGAGAACACTGTGTATGGATTCATCAAGACTAACGTGACAATACATCTCATTTCCCGTTGGTACACTAAGCTGCAGTCCTGATAAGATCATTCTATAACAGCTGTCTGTGAGGTTCTGAGCTTCTGCCTCAGATTAAACTGCTCTCTGAGCCTCTAATTCCCTGGCTGAAAAGTAATAAAAGGAGTCTGTATTATAGAGGGCTAAGCTGTGTGTGTAATCTTTACTCTTTAATCCCCCTCTTCTGCTCTCTCAATAAAGGAAGACAGGCACTTGAAAGACCCGCACAGATGGATGAGCGCAGTCGGCATCATGCTTGACGATAAAAGCTATAAAATAGCATAACAGTATCAAATCCTACATGCAATATCAGGTAACATCCAGCTTAAATAATAATTGTTTGTTTTAAGTTGTGTAACACTATGCCTTTCTGGAGAACTACATAAATTATGGAACATAACTAGCCACAGGAAGCAACAGGATTGAAATATACTACACTGTACTTTAATTCTACTACTGTGTGATTACCCTCTAATATTTGTTTGCTTAAGGTAGTGTGTTTCCACTTAAAATACTGTTTAGATAGGCCTATCACGAACATCTTCCCAGGCCACCTGTATGGGAATCACACAGACTCACCTTAACCTAACCTCACCCCTACTAACTGAATTAATTCAACCCTACTAGTTAATTAGTAAATCAACTAATCTAATCCTGCTGAAGCCTGGAAATAACCTTAGTATCAGGTGTTATCAAACAGAACAAATCTAATACCATATTCGCACGAACATATATTTACACAAAGTCCTCTTTAAGTTGAAAGTTTTGAATGGCTAACCCACACTCACTTTACCATAACGTTTGACTACAGGAGGCTGGTGAGGGGAGGAGTGCTCATAATAATGGCTGCAATGGAGTCAATGTAATGGTAACAAACACATGGAAACCATGTGGTTGATACCATTCCATTCATTCTGTTCTAGACATAGTTATGAGACCGTTCTCCCCAAAGAAGATGCCACCATCTGCCTTTGACACGGGTAAAGAACGGGTAAAGAAATAACAGATATAGATAGATATAGATAATAGATATATAGGCCTACTGAACAGATTCATTATAAAATACTCAGATGTGGCTATTTTTCTGTGTTTATTGGTAGTTTTAATGTTTAAATGCTCGAGGAGGAAGTCACTAGTCTGTTGGTGTCAAAGAGAGGAAGGAAGTGTGGTGACTTGGCACAAATCCGATGGACAGTTCACAGGGGAAGTCTGGCATCCCTCTCCTTGTCCCATGGCCATTAATACACAACAGCCAGTCAATCTGAAGCTATCCCTTCAGGCTTTAAAGAGGGATGATAGGTAACGCTTCCATCACTCCGTTTCCATCATTGCACTGCTCCCACCAACTTTGGTTTTAAATCAGAACCCCCTTTAGTTTCACCTTTTGTTAACCAGATTGTTCCATTGAGATCAGAAGACCTCTTTGCCAAGGGAAACCTGGCCAAGTGAGGCAGTATCCCTGCCTGTTCAACTGGGGTTTCCTTGATAGGAAAGATGTGAAGAATATGTCCACTTGGGCCAACTCCAGAAAAGGTCCATCCATATACATTAAGCTTGGCCGATATCTGTAATTCTCCAACCAAGTTGGTGAAATTACAAAAGGGTCATGAAACCGTCAATCGATTGTGTGCAGTCCTACGATGTCCCGTGATTTTCTTTTCACCTGGTGAATACACAATGATGTGCCCAAAACATTCAAAAGTCTTTCTTTTGTTCCTCTGACATTTTGGGATGGAATGTGTTGAGGCTAAACAAGGAAGTTTGGTACGGTTATACTTCGGGATTTTGGAAATGAGGCCCTTTATCTACTTCCCCCGAGTTAGATGAACTTGTGGATACCACTTTTATGTCTGTGTCCAGTAAGAGTATGAAGGAAGTTAGAGGTAGTTTCACAAGCCAATGCTAACAAGCGTTAGCGCAATGACTGGAAGTCTATGGGGATCTGCTAGCATGCTACAGGATTTGTACAGCATAGAGATCTGCTAGAATGCTACAGGTTTGGTACTGGAAATGACATGAGCCATATTAATCAAATTAAGATGAACACCAGAATAACCGCTAATGGAATAGCTAACTAAATATGGTTTACTGGATTAAAATGTACCTTTCTGACTGTAATCCTACTGTCCTCAAAATAACCATTAAAATGAGTGTTATTGCACCGTGCCTTGAATGGCTTCAGATGATTTTAGACAAGACACTCATGCTAAACAATCCTCCATCTTTAGAGCAGGTGGGTCACCTTTGATAAAGTACTTATTGCATCATCCCATGGGTGGTCCCTAGGCCTCTTGCTCTCTCTGTGGCTATTTCACCATATCTTGTGGGTGGGTGCTAATATTTGTCCTAATTCGCACATGTACAAGTGTGTGAATTGGAAAATGTGATTTTGCATATCCCACTTTCCCTGAGACACCCTCGGAGAATGGGGTCAAGGCCAGAGTTGGCCATTACTAGCGACATTTCGGTTACTGGCCCAAAGCTCATACCGCTTGGCTACCTGCCTCCAGTGGTCGGCCTTAGGCGTCCGACTCTCTCATCTCTCGGCCATGTAGGGAATGGCTCAACGCAGGGCTGTTGACGCTGAGCGAGTGCGGGAAGAAGGAGGGTATGTGGGTTATGACATTCAGCAGCGGGCTGGCCAGAGGGCTCCCCTCGATGGGGGTCATGGGGATGATGATGTTGTCTGTGTCCCAGACGTGGAAGGCGTTGTGGTGGGAGTTGGTCATGATGGGGGGCATGTGGGAAGGACCACAGGGCTTCAGGTCACCATCCTTCAGGGGATCAGGCTCCACGGGACCCAGAAGGCAGTCTGTGTGGAGAGAGAGAAGTGGGGATAGATGGTGTGATTAGTAGCATATAAATGAATGGGGGTTAGAGATATGACTCCTTTCTCCTAGGTTTCTGCAGTTCATAAAATGTAGGCTATTATCACATCCAAATCTTTCACAGAGGCCTGATAAACAATAGAAACTCAATGGGTACAAATTGTCTTCAGCAGGCAGTCTTTGGATAGAGAGAGGTGGATGGTGTGATTTAGGGCCTACTTTGAACCTACTTAGGCCGATCATGCCTCAAGGAGCATAGGCTATCCGCGGCTCTCTGTGATTAGTAGGATAGAAACGAATGGGGGCCGGTATTACACAATCCCTCCTATACAGTAGATTCTCCCACAAAAGCATTACATTTGCTTTAAGTCAAAATCGTTTCCCAGAGACCTGCTAACATAAAGTCAATGGGTCCAAAGTTTTTTTATTTATTTTACCTTTATTTTAACCAGGCAAGTCAGTTAAGAACAAATTCTTATTTTCAATGACGGCCTGGGAACAGTGGGTTAACTGCCTGTTCAGGGGCAGAACGACAGATTTGTACCTTGTCAGCTCGGGGGTTTGAACTCACAACCTTCCGGTTACTAGTCCAACGCTCTAACCACTAGGCTAAGTATCACTAGGCTAAAGTATCTTCTCTAAGAAATTCTGCAATTGCAATGATCTATTAATACTCCACTCTAACCTACAGTGCTGATGTGTGCAGTCAACATGTTAGTCTGAATCTCATTCCTTATCCTCTAGGTAACCCCCTTTCAACTGCTGTACAGTCAGAAACCTAATAGGCTAAAACATATCTCAAATGTACAATTATCCATCAATAGATTGATACACTCCAGTGTACACTACATACAGTATGTTCTTTCTACTTAAAACTCTGATCAATATAGTACTGGAACTTTAAACTAGAACACTATCACAGTATGTGCGGGTTACCTGTTAAGCTAATCACAATCTCGAGTAACATTCCTTGTCCTTAAATTCCCCCCCAAGAGATTAACTGTCAGCTATTTGCAGGGCCAGGTCCTTGATTTTCTTTAAAACTCTGATCAATATAGTACTGAGCGCAGGTAACCCGTTAGGTTAATCCCAATCTCAAGTAACATCCCTTGTCCTTAAAGTCCCCCAACCCCCCCCAACTACCTGCTATGTCCAGGGCCAGGTCCTTGATGAGGTGACCGACAATAGCGTAAGCCACAGCCACCACCACGACAGCTGCCATCAGCAGATATAGCATGGATTTAGGCAGCTGGATAATGTCCCTAGGAGGAGGCTTATATTCCTTATAGAGAATATCCTCATCATTAATAAGGATTTTGATCAAATGTCCTGCTTTGTCTGTTAAGTTCAAACTTTTCACGACGTCCATGTTGGCGGTGATCCGCTGCTTTGTAATGCTGGATGTTTTCTGCGATGAGTTCCTTCACAACGTCCACAAAGTTACTCCACAATGTCCCGAGGTTGTAGGATTCTCTTATCCAAGCCTTTCAATGAGTCAATGCTGCATGCAGACTTAAATTCACAGAATAAGAAGTACATTAACTGACTGTGTATTAATTTCAACAAATGGACACAAAAGCAAATGTGTGGCATATTATTCACTCAATATCATGAAAAGAAAATGAGTCATTGATAGAGACTGATTTCAAGTACCACCTCTAAACACAAATAGGCTGGGGGAAAAACATCAAACGCTCACCTTGGAATTCCAGTTATTCAATTGTAAAGTGAATGCTGTCCACCAAAATCCTCAACTTTGATCATGTCTTCACAACCACCTGTTCTTTTATGTTCGATCATATTGGGATATGTGATCACATATAACCCTTTGAAAAAGTGTTCCAGTGTTGCCTAGGTGAGCAAGCAGGGGAGGTTCCTTAGCAGGAGAGCTTGATCTAGCGTAGGTCACTGTCCAGGGTGCTGAAGGCGCTCTGGCAGTACCCTCTGGTAACAGTGATGAGAGAATAGCTCACCGAGACAGGATTGGCGGATTACTGTGAGAGAACAAGAAACCTCGGGTAGTCCCGCCCCCTAATCCACTCCCCCATGATCAAACCAGAGGATCAGAACAGAAGTCAATGCAAAAGAAGGTAGTGTCGGTTGACAATCAGATAATCTCTCGTGGACAAATGAAACGGTGAGAATCTGTCAAGGCTCACGTAGAATTGTGATTACGAGCAGCAGTAGTTCCTGGTTTTTGGTTTTCGTCATTTATTATTCACTGAAGGCGGTGCTTAAGATGGTGCAGTGATTTCCACTAGATTCCACAGCTACAAAGTCAGAATTGGCTAAATTTGCTTCCTTCCTTAGCACAAAGGTAATGATCGATTCCCAAATCACCCCCTTCCCCATTCCCCTCGGGCCTCCATTTGCGTTCACACACGCCTCCACCATATGCACAAGTGTCCCTCAAAGCTGAGGGAGTGAAAATGATGTAGGGAGTACGGAAGGGCCTAATTAGACTAGAGCTGGGACAATAAACCGAACACCGACCATACCGATAACTTATCGCAGCTATTTTGCTGATAACGTTCATTATGATAAGTAGCCTATACTAAAATGTGAAGTTTGAAATTAAATATGTTTGCTAATATGTGTGATTGTAAATGGGACAATGGCTACAACCATCAAACTAGTAGTAGTTTAAAGGATGATTTAAAAAAAAACTGTGCTGCACATCATTATAAACTTATTGTTCTATGTATTGTTATCGCATCAATTTAGGCAATTTTTTGCAATATGGATTTTTCTCCATATTTCGCCCAGCTCTAAATTAGACCCTCCAACAACCACTTCGACCAGAACGAAGTGGAATCCCATAAGGCACCGCAGTATTTTTGAGTTTGCGTAATTTCACACAAAAATTGAGAGGTGTGCCTAATTATATGCCTTGTGCATTTGACTGTCATATTTCTATATTTCACGTGTAAAAGATGAAATACCTCCCAAATGAAATGATTAACTATTTCCAAGGGTTATATCTTGTAAAACGACAGGGGGGATTTGTTCATTTGAGTTTCATGCTCATTTCATTATTTATAAGTGGAACATGAATTGTATCATTCAAGTCACGATTCTGTCTCGAAGTTGATGAGTTTACTCATCCCCTCGTCACGCTCTGGAAGTCACCCTGAGTTATCAGCAACACATGACAACGGATAGCGGACTAAACTCCACTCCATTGTGAAAAGTTTCTGATGACTGGAATCTAGCTGCGACTACATTGATTCCCCCAAGGTGAATACTTAAAATATATATATATATTATGAAATGACTACCTTGTACCTATGTTTGTCCTCTGTAGTTGTGTGTATTTCTTTGTTTGCTGAAATATTGAAAAAATATGGATTTCACCAAAAAAATACAGGCATGCAACTACAGAGGACAAACATAAGTACAAGGTAGGCGTTTCATTATTATTTTATTGACCTTGGGGCATATCAATGTAGTCTGAGCTAGATTCCACAAAGCCTGGTCTCTGCACCACTCCGTTGGTGGAATCAACATAAACTTCCTTCACTATGGAGTGGAGTCCACTAGACCAGCGGTTCCCAAACTGTGGGGAGCGGGCTCGGCAGGGGGGGAACTCAGTCCAGCTTTCAACTTACTCTGGAAAGTTGTAATAGTAGTCACCTTGTCCTAGAGAGATTTACATGGTTATGAAAAGTCATGCCTGGGTAAGCCCGAGTGGAGCAGCGGATTAAGGCACTGCATCTCAGTGCAAGAGGTTTCACTATAGTCCCTGGTTCAAATCCAGGCCGTATCACATATAGATGTGATAATTCTATAGTCCCATAGGGTGGTACACAATTTGCACAGTGCTGTCTGGCATAGGTCGTCATTGTAAATAAGAATTTGTTCTAAACTGACTTGCCTAGTTAAATAGAGGTTAACTTAAACAAATAACACAAATATTTAAGCCTACACAAAACACAGCCCTTATTTTAAGTGTTTCTAAAAATCCCCTATGGAAAAAAATGTATGGTGGAAAAACAATTGCTGCCAGGTTTTATGGGTATTAGGTCTCATACTTTGGTACACTATTCAGAAGTAAAACAGGAAATGTTTTACTTCATTCACTACAGAATTTTACTTATAGGTAAGCTAGATTAACAATCAGCAGAATTGTATAATGTCCGACTGTGGTTGTGTTAACTCAAATCAAATGTTATTCCCTCAAAATAAAAAGCTGACCCTGAAAGGCTCTCAGTATTGCCCGAGTAGCGCTCGAGGCTAATGTTAGGTAGCTATTTTCCCGGGAAACAAACAGGCGCGCAATTTGACATTCCATCTCAAAATCAAAGGCTTATTTTTCTTACACGACGTTTGTAGTAAGTAGCTAGCTATTTTTGAAACATTATACTCAGAGAATTGTAACAAGGTCGTACCATTATTAACTAGCTTGCAAGCCAGGATATAGTACCAAAACTAGCTAGCTAACGTTAGCTTGTAAACAAGTCGCATCGTTGCTGTAAGCGAGCTACAGGTTTTAATCAATGTAACGGCAGTACAAGACAAAATGCAATAACGTAAGCTAGCCAACTAAGTAATGTTACCTGTAGAAGCATACTTTTCAAATAGCTGTCTTCTATAGGGTTCGTCGTTTTTCATTCCAGTGCATTTAGTCAAATGTTTCCTGTCCAACCTACTGTCACAGCTGGCTAGTTCATTTCTTATCCACCCACTAACGTTACCTACCTAACAGTTAGTTAACGTTAGCTGAAATAGCGACCCCCACTGTCCTGTCACGCGAAGTGCATTGCCATTGTACCTCCAGATATAAGGCGAAAGTCTGAACATTCACATTTACTTCTCATATGTAATCTGAAGATCTGCAAATGGATGCCTTTTTCTTTGACAAGCTGCCTTCCACCTCACAATCAACTCCTAAACCCAGACATGAGACGACCCAGGTACAGCTATTGATTGACCTTTTCTGACATTATATATCTAGTTACAGTAGATAGTTAAATCGGATTTACATCGTTGATTCTAATAGTTCCGCTGTATGTTCTTGTGATTGCAGATGAATGTCTCCTGCTCCCAGGTGGACCCTGATGAAGGTCTTGGCACTGACCACGACTCAACCAGTGAGAGATCTTCATCCATGACCATGAGCACGGATGAGAGTCAGGAACACCAGATAAGGTATTTAAGTCCCTAGCCAAGACTCTTTATTTGTTTATGAATAGTTCAAGTCCTACTCCGGTCTCCGTTTCAGCTCATTTATTGCGCGGTTTGGGGACATATAGTAAAGGAAGAAACTCAAAGGAAAGTCCCGTCATCTGTGGAAAGTCAACCAATGCGTTAATGTTGATTTAAGATGAATTAACTAAATGTTCTTTTTTGCTTTAAGTTCCAGGATAGATGACATTGGCAAGAAGGTCCAGGACCTGGTTGGGAAGATAAACGACAGCCGCACCATGGACCAGACGATTATGGACAACTTTCAGGACAAGCTAGTGGAAAAGGTATGTAGCTAACTGCCAACATCACGGTTTATCAAACCACATTTTATTGGTCGTGTACACATATTTAGCAGATGTTATTGCGGGTGTAGCAAAATGCTTATGTTCCTAGCTCCAACAGTGTAGTAATACCTAACAATACACGCAAATCCCCAAAATAAAAAAGGAATTAAGAAATATAAAAATATTACAACGAGCAATGTCAGAGTCCAGAATATAAATATATATGTATGTGTTGGTGTGTATAGGCATTATGGACAGTATATGCATAGAAAAGGTGTGTAAAGTAGTAGTTACAGTGCCTTGCGAAAGTATTCGGCCCCCTTGAACTTTGCGACCTTTTGCCACATTTCAGGCTTCAAACATAAAGATATAAAACTGTATTTTTTTGTGAAGAATCAACAACAAGTGGGACACAATCATGAAGTGGAACAACATTTATTGGATATTTCAAACTTTTTTAACAATCAAAAACTGAAAAATTGGGCGTGCAAAATTATTCAGCCCCTTTACTTTCAGTGCAGCAAACTCTCTCCAGAAGTTCAGTGAGGATCTCTGAATGATCCAATGTTGACCTAAATGACTAATGATGATAAATACAATCCACCTGTGTGTAATCAAGTCTCCGTATAAATGCACCTGCACTGTGATAGTCTCAGAGGTCCGTTAAAAGCGCAGAGAGCATCATGAAGAACAAGGAACACACCAGGCAGGTCCGAGATACTGTTGTGAAGAAGTTTAAAGCCGTATTTGGATACAAAAAGATTTCCCAAGCTTTAAACATCCCAAGGAGCACTGTGCAAGCGATAATATTGAAATGGAAGGAGTATCAGACCACTGCAAATCTACCAAGACCTGGCCGTCCCTCTAAACTTTCAGCTCATACAAGGAGAAGACTGATCAGAGATGCAGCCAAGAGGCCCATGATCACTCTGGATGAACTGCAGGATCTATAACTGAAGTGGGAGACTCTGTCCATAGGACAACAATCAGTTGTATATTGCACAAATCTGGCCTTTATGGAAGAGTGGCAAGAAGAAAGCCATTTCTTAAAGATATCCATAAAAAGTGTTGTTTAAAGTTTACCACAAGCCACCTGGGAGACACACCAAACATGTGGAAGAAGGTGCTCTGGTCAGATGAAACCAAAATTGAACTTTTTGGCAACAATGCAAAACGTTATGTTTGGCGTAAAAGCAACACAGCTCATCACCCTGAACACACCATCCCCACTGTCAAACATGGTGGTGGCAGCATCATGGTTTGGGCCTGCTTTTCTTCAGCAGGGACAGGGAAGATGGTTAAAATTGATGGGAAGATGGATGGAGCCAAATACAGGACCATTCTGGAAGAAAACCTGATGGAGTCTGCAAAAGACCTGAGACTGGGACGGAGAGTTGTCTTCCAACAAGACAATGATCCAAAACATAAAGCAAAATCTACAATGGAATGGTTCAAAAATAAACATATCCAGGTGTTAGAATGGCCAAGTCAAAGTCCAGAAGTCCAGACCTGACTTACAGCTGTAATCGCAGCAAAAGGTGGCGCTACAAAGTATTAACTTAAGGGGGCTGAATAATTTTGCACGCCCAATTTTTCAGTTTTTGATTTGTTAAAAAATTTTGAAATATCCAATAAATGTCGTTCCACTTCATGATTGTGTCCCACTTGTTGTTGATTCTTCACAAAAAAAATACAGTTTTATATCTTTATGTTTGAAGCCTGAAATGTGGCAAAAGGTCGCAAAGTTCAAGGGGGCCGAATACTTTCGCAAGGCACTGTATATAGTAAAAGCCTAGACTAGAATACTGTATATACATATGAAGTGGGTAAAACAGTATGTAAACATCATTAAAGTGACCAGTTTTCAATGACTATGTACATAGGGCATAGTTATCACACCAGTTGCTCAACAATTCAAAATGTACTTTCCCAATGTGTATTTACTTCAAGTAACTAAATGCACATATGTATAAATGAGTGTTATATTATGTTATATTTGTAGGCCGTTGTGTTGTACTACATTGTCATAGAGTGTCCAACAGTTTCATTATAGCGTACTCTACATACTATTCCATGTCAATGCTCTCCATCAGGTGGGTGAGATCTGCGGGCAGATGAAGGAGCACATGTACACTGTCTATGAGGAAAACAGCCATGCCATGCAGGCCACGCTCCGGGAGCTGACTCTGGTGCTGGAGAGCTGCAGTAAGCTCAACACTGAGCTCCACACCGTCTCCCAGGCCCTGGCAGGACTCAACAGGGGCCTGACTCTGCACCGGAGTACTGAGTGACTACACTCTTAGAAATAAAGGGTTCCAAAGGGGTTCTTTGCCTGTCCCCATAGGAGAACCCTTCTTGGTTGTAGTACCCTTTTGGGTTCCATAAAGAACCCTTTACACAGAGGGTTCTACATGGAAACCAAAAAGGGTTCTCCTGTGGGGACAGCCGAAGAACACTTTTGGAACCCTTTTTTCTAAATGTAGTTTGACAGCCTTTGGAAAGCCATTGATGACCCCACTGTACTGTGCCAGCCCCGTGCAGTGGTTGGTTATAGTATAACGGTGCTGGTTCAAGGGTTAACTAGCTGATTAAATATACCTGCTCTGTAGTTTTAAGTCTGGTGCTTTTGTAAGTGCTGTTTTGGTTAATAAACCTGAGTGTGTTGTTACAAAGCCAAGGCTCGCTTCTTTGTCATTTCAGTTAGTGTGATTGTGTGTCAATGGCTTTTTTGACCAGATAATGTGAAATAATGAGAAAAAAAATCATTTGCAAATTAGTCCCTAATCCTATGACTATTTCGATATGGCAGATCATTGAATTGGGATATTCTCTGTCCTCAAACAGGGCACTGATTTCGGTATCACAATTACGAAATTGTACAATTCATAATTTCAAAATATGCTTTATGTACAGTTAATTTCTTTCACCTAGAAATAAATCAAATAGACCAGTTGTGAACAAATCTCTAAAGATACACATACATACTGTACAACCTCTCACCCATTAAGTGAACTTATTCCATAACATATCTTTCTAATCGATACAGATCCCTTATCAACATGCTACATGCCATTGTGACATCCCTTCGTAGTAGGAGACTGAAGCTACTGTATCAACATTCAAGCTGACATTGTATTTCAATCGTAGATTGATTGAGTACAGGTACATAAGCAAAACAAAACCGTCTCATATTTGGACCCAGTGTTTCTTTCAGGTTGACTTGTACTTTAATATTCTCTCACCAAACAGAGGCACTTGGGGATGGAAGTCCATCAGCAGTCAGGCACAACACCCTCAGTGATTACTTCTCAGAAGGCAGATAGATGGGCAGCTCAAGGCTTTCCCAGTCTACTTTAAGTCCGTTATTCAGTCCGTTGTAATAGGAGGACAAGGAGGAGAGTTTACTTCTCAACAGTGAATGACTGCAGTCCAGTGATGGCTCGGCCCAGGATCAAGGCATGGATGTCATGGGTACCTAGAAGAACAAGCAAACACAACGGCATTGTGGGTAGATTATTTGATAAGAGAAATGTGCAATTAAGGCTAAACTTTTTAATTTAAATTACATTAGATATTGTAGGGCTATATTATACATACATACTGAGAGCACAGGAGGTTGGTGGCATCTTAATTGAGGAGGACAGGCTCGTGGTAATGGCTGGAGCTGAATAAGTGGAATGGTATCAAAGACATGGTTTCCATGTGGTTGATACCATTCCATTGACTCCGTTCCAGACATTATTATGAGCCGTCCTTCCCTCAGCAGCCTCCACTGACTGAGAATTATACCACAAAACCAACAAGTAACTGTAACACTTCATTTGTACACTACTGACCTCTGTTGGTCATCCAGTCTCATTGTCCCTCTCCAAGCCAGACTACTTTCTGCTCATGTTCCAATCACCTGTTCTCCTATCCAACCTTTCCATCCTTTAAATACCATATTCAATCAATCTTCTCCTCACCTTCGTATGTGTTGACGGCCTCCAGGTTCATGACGTGTCTGATAATGTGGTACTCGTCTGCGATGCCGTTGCCTCCCAACATGTCTCGGGCCTGCCTGGCGATGTCCAGGGACTTCCCACAGCTGTTCCTCTTCAGCATGGAGATCATCTCAGGGGCCGCTCTGAGGGAGGGAAGACACACAGGATAGAGGTCGGTGTTTAATATAATGAAGAAAGATGGACACATACAGTACACACACAGAGATAGTCTCTCTTCACATATTAAAACTGAAACTAGTACACAGACCAATGCATAAACACACACTGCAGTCTCTCCTCACATCCAAAAGCAAACATTTCGCTCACTCAGTGGGGACTCCACTCACTTCTTGTCGTCGATGAGTCTGCCTAGGGCCAGACAGGACTGCAGGCCGATGGTGATCTCTGTCAGCATGTCAGCCATCTTCTTCTGCATCAGCTGGTTCCTGGCCAGGGGCACGCCAAACTGGATCCTGAATGGACCAAAACAAAAGAGAACGAATCAGATGTCAGCGACATAGAATAGGGTCCTAAAATACTGTAAGAAGAGTCAGAATGGCAGCTTGACTCCCTTCAATACTCTTTACTACTGAGCTAATGTCTTCCTGAACAAGCTACTTCATCCGTTCATACCAAAAAGTGCTCTGAATGAATAGAGTTGATGACATAATGAGTAGGGAGAGAGGTGTTTACCTGTCCAGTGTGTACTGGCGGGCAGCGTGGAAGCAGAACTCGGCAGCACCTAGAGCTCCCCAGGCGATACCGTAGCGGGCGTTATTCAGGCAGCCGAAGGGACCCTGACCAGAAATGAGACATGTACAGTATTATATTTTAACAGAGCACCCTTTCTTCATCTTTAGAGAACTGACTGTGTTTTCTAGGTCACATCTCAAGAGTTCTCTAAACATACAGTATCTCGGCCAGTAACTTTGATTGAGTCAGAATTGTTCCGATAGTACATCATTTTATTTACAGTATTTCTAAACAGCATTATGTGTTTGAGTCCAACAGTTAGGCTTACTCACAGCCAGTCCAGAGACGTTGGGCAACATATTCTCTTGGGGCACCTCCACCTCGTCCATCAGGATCATGCCCGTGGCCGACGCCCGCAGAGAGAACTTGCCCTCGATCTTAGGCGTTGCCAGGCCCTTCATGCCACGCTCCAGGATGAAGCCTCTGATCCTGCCATCCTCACACTTGGCCCAGACCACCGCGATGTCTGCCACGGGTGAGTTGGTGATCCTGGGGAATAGGGGAGAGAATACGCTAAGTCAGTTACCCATAGTGAGAGTTAGGGTATTATAGGTTCAACTACAGCATATATGAGGGTAAGCGTATATAATATGGTGGGGGGGGGGGGGGCAGGCAGGGAAAAGCTAAAGGGCCAACTAGAAGAGCTCATAATTATGGCCCTGAGTTTTAATACAAGGGCAATGGGGTTACTGCTTGCATTACGAAACATATATAGAGACGTAACAGTGCCAACAGTCTGGCGTGGGCTTTGCCAACAACTGGTGTAAGGTTACTGCATCTATATATGGATGGCTATGCATGAAGCTGTGCATGAGGTCCCTCTCATAGCGTTCTTTCCATAATGAGACGGTCACACGTACATCTAACCTTCATGTCATGCCACCTAAGGTTCCCACAGTGGAGACAACAAACATTGTGGAAGTACTGTTTGTTACACCTGCCTTTTTCAGCAGCCATATAACTGAAGGGATATGTCTCCCCATTGGGACATTTTATAGTTGACTCATAACTACTCTACCTACCTAGCCTGGCCTTTCAAAGAAGTGAACTAAAGCAGAAACGTATGTTAACCCAGACTAGAACCTCCCCAGTCAGACATACATGCCGACTGGTCAGATAGATGGACTGGTACCCAGGTTAGAAGAACCTTACCATGTCTTGGCTCCGCTGATGGTGAAGGTGCTACTGGAGGGGTTGTACTTGGCCTTGGTCTCCATGCCCGCGGGGTCACTGCCGTGGTTGGGCTCAGTCAGGCCGAAACAGCCCAAGATCTCCCCACGAGCTGCAGCATTACAGAGAGAGATGGGATTACGAAGAGGCCTTATCTAACTGGAATATGAGCTCTGCTTCAGTCTGCATTAGTTTCATTCTCACTTTCACACCACATTTACTTTGTACAACAACTTAGACTTTTGTCTATGTGCCAATATGAACTATGTATAAACACTTGTTGTTTGTTCATCTATGTTATTTTTCTACATACTTATGAACTGAAACGCAACACCGTTTCTAAACCGAAAATTATTGATACTGACCGAACCAACCATTTATTGAGGACATTGATATCGATAATAACGATAAGAATCCTTTACTAGAGGAATGTGAAGTTTGAAATGAAGTAAGTCTGCTAATATGGGCTATTGCTAATGGGACAATTGATAGTTGAGCGAGTGCGGGTTTTTCCTTTCTTCAATCGATAGCTACAACATCTAAAGAAGTAGTAGTTTTAAGGGTAATGTAAAAAAGTTATGAATTTATTGTTATTGTGATACTTCAGTCAATTTATCCGGATATGGATTTTTTTCCATATCGCCCAGATCTAGTTTCTATACTATGTGTCATTTTACTATGGAATATATAGTAGTTATTGCTTACCTAGCCTGGGTAGCCACTTCTCCTTCTGTTCCTCTGTGCCGTAGGCGTTGATGGGGTGCATGACCAGTGAGGACTGGACACTCATGACTGACCGGTAGCCACTGTCCACCCTCTCCACCTCCCTGGCAATGAGCCCGTAGGCCACGTAGCTGGTTCCGGCACAACCATAACCTGGGTGAAGAAGAGACAAAGTTGAGGAAGATGGACAGTTAGTGGACTAATCGAGTTGAGCATGAAGATTGAGTATGAACACATCAATAACAGGATGATGCATGTTTCATGTGTTATTTACCTTGGATGGTTGGCCCCAAGACACCCAGCTCTCCCATCTCTGAGACAATCTCACGGTGGAAATCTGTGGGGGGGGGGGGGGGGGGAAATAAACAAACAAAAAGTGAGCATGAATAAATAGTTTATAGAGAAGTTCATTGTGTGACATGAGAAGTCTTCTCTCCAGGAATAGCACCTCAGCCTGTGTTTACATTTGTGTCTGTTGGCCAAATGTCAGTGTTTACGTGTGTCTCTGTTGGCCATGTGTCAGTGCTGACATTTATCTCCGTTGGCCATGTGTCAGTGCTGACGTTCGTGTCCGCTGGCCATTTGTCAGTGCCTCAGCTTGTCGCTGTTGGCCATGACCATGCCTCAGCCTATGTCTGTGCTTACACACTGTGCCAGTGCTTACGTTCGTGTCTGTTGGCCATGACCATGCCTCAGCCTATGTCTGTGCTTACACACTGTGCCAGTGCTTACGTTCGTGTCTGTTGGCCATGACCATGCCTCAGCCTATGTCTGTGCTTACACACTGTGCCAGTGCTTACGTTCGTGTCTGTTGGCCATGACCATGCCTCAGCCTGTGTCTGTGCTTACACACTGTGCCAGTTCTTACGTTCGTGTCTGTTGGCCATGATGATGCGTGGCATTAGTTTCTCCTGGCAGTAGGTCCTGAAAGAGTCTCTGATCATCACCTCCTCCTCTGTCAGCAGGCCGTCCAGCTCCAGGGCGTCACGCCAGTTAAACTGCACCTTGGCTGTAGAGGGCCATGGGAATTAGAACATGAGGTGACACAAACATGGTGATGTCATACTGTCCACCACCACGTTTCATAATATAATACACCATGTGTAGCCAGTGGCATCTAGCGGTTAAGTTTACATATGTAATACATTGGTAATGTACACAAGATGCGGTTTGTCCAATACTGTAGCTTTACGAGTTTAACTTGTATAAATGACTTACGTGCTTTTACTGGCTTCTTGGCGACCACTTCGGCTTCTGAAAGAGTCAACGGCACAATAAGTCATCAACCGAGACCAACACAAAAGCAGCAATACATTCTAAAAACTTAAAAATGTCACTTTAATACAATCCCATTCTATGTTATTTGTTGCTCACATGTAAACTCACCGTTTTGGGCTAGTGACGCTGCTGCTGTGCCCTGTGCCCGGGAGGCTGAGACTGCAGCACGTTTCCTAGCGTTGGAGAGCAAACGAGTCACAGCACCTCTGAGAGCCATGGTACACAGTCTGAAAGAAATCACAACACAGGACACATTTAATGGTACACTAAGGAGAGTAAAGATTATACATTTACAAAACATGATATTATCATATTATCAAGTGAATTATTTATTTTGAGAAAAATGTATGACATTTAAAACAATGTGATGGTCAACAATCACATTTGAAGCATTTTAGTGACAATACTGTAAGATACTGTACCAATAATGGCAGTTATAATCAAAAGGGAAAATCCTATGGTACAGATTCTTGTTTTAATATCAATTTCCTGGTGTTCCTCCCATAGCTCTATTTGAACGAATAAGATAAGAAATGTCATGTGTTATGGTAGCTGTCCTTCATTACACAAGCCTGTTACAAAACATTGTATAACACATGTTGAACACCAGGGTCTAAACAGTAGCAGTAAAAACAAGTCTTCCTCCGCAACAATGTAACATTGCAGTGAGCAACTTCATGCACAACATAGTATCATTACTGTACCTGTTCTTGTCTGATAATTATTTCCGAGGATCTGATAACGTCGAATGATGATGGCCTTATCTCATGCAATGCTGGTTGTTTTGTAATCGCGGCAATGTGACGTCAAATGGCTGCGTGAAGACAGCTTTTCATCATAAGCGAGTCAAGCCAATAGACACGACACCTAGAAGATTATGCAACAGAGTGCGTTATGAAACTTTGATTTTGTTAACCTTGAATTAAAGCATAAAAACAAATGCATATATATTTTCATTATAAAACTATTTAGAGTGTAATGATTTATAAAGTTATGTGTGGGTTAAATACTTTTTGTCATTGATTTTTCTTTTTGGACTTTTTTCCAAAAGTGAAGAATGCCACACTCAAAATGGCGCTAATGTATAGCCATCTGACCGAGGGGCGTTGGCACACTTCCTTCCCATCTCATTGGCTGTGAGTTTATAAATGCCGCGTTCAAATGCTACTCGGAATTTTTTGATTTGCCAATTCGTTAAATATGTTCGTCATATGCCGCCTTCAAAACAACTGGCAACTGGGAATTCGTAAATCTCCGACTTCAGTGGGGTCAAGAAAACTGAAAACTCGGAAAAAAACGATCTCCGACTGGGAAATATTATTTTGAACGGTCATCCAACTCGGAATTCCAACTCGGCCTAGAGGGCCGACTTGAAGATCACTGACGTGATTATTTGACCTCGTATATTTCAGAGTTCCCAGTTGTCGTGAATGCACCACTAGATTATTTTAAAAAATAGGTACAGGTGACAAATGGCCAAATGGCCATGTGCTTCTGAAGACTAGGTTCAAAATACTGTATCTTAAACCAAGCCCGAAGAGACCACAACTGTATAGGAGTGTAATATTAAAAGTATTATGCAATTATAGGGTTTATTTACCATAATCATACACATATTTGTTAAAAAACAAAACAAAAAACATATTTGTTGAACGTTTTTAATTAAACATATTGAGAAGTGAAATGTAGGCTTTATATTAGGCAGTGGTGGAAAAAGTACACAATTGTCATACTTGAGTAAAAGTAATGATATCTTTAATAGAACATTACTCAAGTAAAAGTGAAAGTCACCCAGTAAAATACTACTTGAGTAAAGTCTAAAAGTATTTGGTTATAAATATACTTAAGTATCAAAAGTACATGTAATTGCAAACAAAAGTAAAAGTATAAATCGTTTCAAATTCCCTACAGTAAGCAACCAGACAGCACGATGTTCTTGTTTATTAAATTTATGGATAGCCAGGGGAACACTCGAACACTTAGGCAATAGTTTACAAACAAAGCATTTGTGTTAAGGAGTCCTCCAGATAAGTAGGGATGACCTGGGATGTTCTCTTGATAACAATTTTCCTGTCCTGCTAATGTAATGAGTACTTTTGGGTGTCAGGGAAAATGTATGGAGTAAAAATGATATACTTTTCTTTAGGAATGTAGTGAAGTAAAAGTAAAAGTTGTCCAAAATATAAATAGTAAAGTACAGATACCCACAAAAACTACTTAAGTAGTACTTTAAAGTATTTTTACTGAAGTACTTTACGCCACTGATATTAGGCTATGTGGCATTAATCAGAATTGAATGACATAAGCCTAAATGTGTTTGTTTGGTGAACAACATGTGTGGTTGGGATATTTTCATATAGAAAAAGTAAATAGCTCAACACGATACTTTGAATAGATCGGTTTGCTGAATGAAATGTGTGTATAATGATTACAGTTGTCAATGCAAATGAACAACAACATAAAATGCACTATGCAGAAATGATTAATTAGGCAAACATGATTACTTCCAAGCATTCAAAGGCCAGGAAACTAAATATAAGAAGTGTAACCTCATTCATTATTCATGGTATGTTATGTTAGACGAATCTTGGCATAGTTCATCCACATGACACCCCTGAAAGCAAGGATAGGGTTGTTAGGGCTGACCACAATAGCCTCTAATTGCTATGTCACCCGGCCTACACGGTTGCCGAGGTAGGATCTCTCTCTCTCTTAAATCAATTGAAAGGGGCTTTATTGGCATGGGAAACATGTGTTTACATTGCCAAAACACGTGAAATAAACAACAAACAAAAGTGAGAAGATACAAAACAACATCAACAAAAAACTATTTGAATTTAACAGTAAATATTGCACTGAAAAAGGTTTTAAAAAAGATAAAGACATTTCAAGTGTTATATTATCAGCTATGTACAGTGTTTTAGCAATGTGCAAAATAATTGTAGTACAAATAGTAGGGGAAGATAAATATGAAATTGGTGGTATTTACAATGTTGTTTGTGCTCCACTGGTTGCCCTTTTCTCAAGGCAATGGGCCACAAATCGTGTTGCTATGAATGCACACTGCAGTATTTCACCTACCAAATATGGGAGTTTATCAATGTTTGATTGTTTTCAAATTCTTTGTGGGTCTGTGTGATCTGTGGGAAATATGTATGTCTAATGTGGTCATTCATTTGGAAGGTTAGGAAGTGCAGCTTAGTTTCCACCTCATTTTGTGGGCAGTGAGCACATAGCCTGTCCTCTCTCTCTCTCTCTCTCTGAGAGAGAGAGAGAGAGAGAGCCAGGTCTGCCTACGGCGACCTCTATCAATAGCAAGGCTATGCTCAATGTCTGTACATAGTCAAGGATTTTCTTAATTTTGGGTCAGTCACAGTGGTCCTGTATTCTGCCACTGTTTACTCTCTGTTTAGGGACAGATAGCGTTCCAATTTTCTCTGTTTATTGGTTGATTATTTCCAGTGTGTCAAGTAATTGTGTTGCTGTCCTGAAGCTCTGTTGGGTCGTTTTATGTTTGTGAACAGAGCCAGCTGGCTGAGGAGACTTTTCTTTAGTTTTGTCTCTCTGCAGGTGAGAGCTTTGTGGTGGAACGTGTCGACATTGTTTCCTTTTAGGTGGTCGTATAGTTGAACAGCTCTTTTCTGGTGGGTATAGTCCTAATACTCTGCATGCATTGTTTGGGGTTTTCCGTTGTACACAAAGTATATTTTGCGGTGTTTGTTCCATTTTGTGAATTATTGGTTGCTGAGTGGACCCCAGACCACACAACCATAGAGGGCAATGGGTTCTATAACTGATTGAAATATTTTTAGCCAGATCCTGATTGTGATGTCGAGTTTTATGTTCCTTTTGATGGCGTAGAAGGCCCTTGCCTTGTCTTTTAGATTGTTCACAGCCTGGTTGAAGTTACCTGTGGTGTTGATGTTTAGGGCGAGGTAGGTATAGTTCTTTGCAGTGGCGATTTTAGCATGTAAATCTTGGTGGGGCAAAAATAAATAAAGTGGGATGCATGCCAGCAAAGCCACAACACAACACTAAACAATACATTAACTGTACTATAACGATGACAAACGGTTCCCACAAACTGTTAGGGCCTACATAAAGCTGTCCCAACAGCAGTCCCAACACCTTACCACTGCTACACCTGGCTATCAGCGGAGCCTTGTCTGGCAGCGAAACAGTTAATTCAGCTTTATTTACTGACTTAAAAAAACATAGCTGCTATTAAACAAATATGGTTTTTAATGACAATTGAGATGTACAAACTGTGGCATAAGGGGACGACAAGTGGATAAAAGGCAATCCGTGATTTCGATTAAGACATTAATGAGCGAGCTAGGACGGACATAGTCAATATGACCATTTTTTAAGCACTTTTGAAATGTACAGCGACAGAATTCAGAACATGGGCCGTTCTTACAGTGTTCTCCCTGTACACCAAGTCAGAACCATAGAATAAATAAAGGGGGAATATAAACACACAATGAAAGCTCTTACAATATTCTCTAAAATCTTTCTCTAAAACAGGCTATAGGCTACATGTGCACCACCAAGTCAGAACAGTAGGCGAAATTAAGAGGGGTAAATAGACCAAATTATTAGGGTGAGGCACATTGGCTACTAACAGCAGCATACAATACATTTTTGGACTCACCTTGTTGTGCTGTGCTCACTTGAACAGGAAGGTGGTGTGGGGGTCCTTTGTGGGCAAATTTTGCTATCAAAATTTGGCATTCTCTGGATTTATGGTGCTTTCAAAACATCTGGAAACTCTGAAAAAAACACAGTCGAAATATGATGACATCATTGATCTTCAGGTCGTAGTTCTAGAAAGAGGCCAGATTTACAATTCCGAGTTGGATGACCGTTCAAAACTTATTTTCCCAGTCAGAGCTTGTTTATTCCCGACTTCCCAGTTGTCTTGAACTCACTGAAGTCAAGTTTTTGCAGTTACGAGTTAACAGTTGTTTTGAGCACGACACAAATCACACTTCATTGACCATGTTGAACGTTTATCATTTTAAATTTGGAAAATCCCAGAATTGGGACCCCACAGCCACTGTCACTGATTCCTTCCAAACCACTCATTGTTGAATTTACGATTTCCAACTTGTTGTGTAATGTTTATGTCCAATGGCCCGATGAGCACCAATACGTTTCATCTATACTTTTTCTTCATTATATATCTTTGTATGACAAGGATTAAAAAGGATTTGCTAGTAGATTGTTGACTTCATTCATGATGATGACTGCTAGCTAAGATTTTGAAAGTATGAAGTTGACATGATCAGTCCGATCAATGCTACTGTAGATATAACATGATTTGATGTCATTTTATCTGTGGCCAATGACCTTGAGCCTTCTTGGATGGGAACTTCTAATTTAACTCTATGGCAGCATCCAAAGTGCTAGAATGTTCGAGGTCTACCCTTAGCCTTGGAGGTGAAGTAGTGTCCCCATGAGTGACAGAACACTGAGCCAATCGCGGCGTAAAGCTCTGTATGTTCTGTTGGCTTGATCCACCACCACAGAAAGCACTTAGCTAGGCTGAAACACTGTCATTATGGAGCTGCCTTACTCAAGAAAACAAAAATAGACCATGTTTGTATGTGGCTCTATTAACTCCATTATATATATATATATTTTACATTGTTTGCAAACTGATATGTAACACATATTAATGACAAAATTACATGCAAAACAGGCAAGACCCCCAAAAATGTGGGAATTAGCATACCCCCTGAGTCTCTTCCCTGTGTAACACCTAGAGGGCAACCAGTCGGTCCATCTCCTTTATACCATGTTTCTTGCAGGATGACAATGTCTATATTCCTGATTTCCTTGGTGAAGTCTGGGTTTCTGCTCTTTAGGTGAAAAGCCTCAGAAACCCCTCCCTCTCTCTCTCTCTCTCTCTCTCTCTCTCTCTCTCTGTTATTTTAACACAAGTGCTCTATCTCTTCCTCTCTCTCACTCTCTCTCTCTCGCTTTCTCTCTCTCTGTTAAGTGCTCTCTATCTTCCTCTCTTCACTGCATGCACCTTTTTACTGTTTGCATTCTTTTAGATTTTGTTTGCTATCAAGTGAATTTTTCCACTCAAAGCTGTGAGAGATTTCCTTTAAGTTTTAACAACTTACAGTCTCTATATGTTATTTGCATGTTGTAAAGAATACTTTTGCCTAGTGATTTGTACATTAAAATAGGCTATTCACAGTGTCTGACAGCACAACCCTTCTTCACATTCCTTTGAAGTGGCAGCAAGAAATAAATAGTTTTGGTCCGGCCTTCAGGATTATTTAATTGGCCGAGCAAGCTGTCAGTTGTTAGTTTTTATAGCTGATTGGCCACTGTCTCTCTCTCTCGTGGTATGGAATGTATCATGATTTGGGATGGGTCTTGCCACACACAGTACGTTCGGTTTTGACGGCGAATAGGGAATCGCTCACTGTGTTATTGATGTTTTTTTTCTTCGACATTTCCATGGTAACTGTCCAAAATTTGATCCGCAGGCAGCAGCGAGAACACCCAAGTATTCAACCATGGAGCTAAACGAGAAGAACCCGACTCCGGACTCGAAATATGGTAAGAAATGTTCCCTTTCTTCGCATTCTCTTCGCACCGTTATTTTTGAAAAAAGGGTTGTGGGTGGAAAAAAATGGAAACAATGACTCGTGAATGATGGGTGGGGACCGGCCGCGTGTGTCCCACTCCCAAACAGATTTATATCGCAACATCATCATAATCAGCGTGCAGAAAAATATTTTACGTTTCCCATTAAAAATACCCTTTACAAATAATCAATCCTGCATTTATCAAAGGCTTGCAGCTGTGCTGCTTCAGCCTACATCTATCAAGAGATGCGCTGTTTATGTTCAATTTAAGGACTAAGTGATATTCATTGTTGCCCTATTATGTACACTGATCATATGGAAATGAATACCCCCCTATGGCCTAGGCCAGTATGTCTCCCACATGGTCCATTGTTCCCACTAAATGGAATCAGAAGAATCAGAAAGCAAAGTCGGATAGTCTATTCTACAGCCTTTGCCCATTTGACTTGAACACGTATATAGGACAAAGCTATTAGTCAAATGTTGCTTTGCGGGCAATGATTAATTCATTGCCAATTCATTTCTATAACAGAATAATCAATAGAGTGGATGTGTATTGACAGCTTATAACGGTGAGGTTTGCTCAGTCTGCTCTCTCACAGAAGCAGAAGTTGTTTGTGTGACAACACCCATGTGGTGATATCTAGAATGCCATATGGTTATTACTCACACACACACTCACACACACACACACTCACACTCACACACACACACTCACACACACACCACTGCAGCGGAAACAATTGGCCCTCAGCTATAGTGCATCATTAACACTGATTTATTTAAGTTTTGCCATAACGACTTTCTAAAACGTCACTCACTGCGTGGCATGTCACATGTCTCTCAAGAGGTAGACAGATAGTCAGCCTGTCCTTCGCTGCAGTTGCACTTCCAAATGGTGGTTGGACTTTGGGTTGAGTTGTTGTTCAGAAGATTTGTTGAGTCATCGAGGTCCTCCATCCTGTTTAGCCTTAATCCCTCCAGTCAATGTCATCACATGTTGGAATAGACCTGCACTTCAAACCTCAACTGATTACCAACATAGCAGGCTTACAATACGTTGTCGGTAATTCAGCATTTAGGCCCCACCCTAGTCATATTATGATGAAGATAGAGGCCTAGGTTTGTAATAATATATATAATATATATATGCCATTTAACAGACACTTTTATCCAAAGCGACTTACAGTCATTAATTCCAATGTAATCTAAGTCATGTTAAATTGGATTCACTGATATCCATTCAGTATGACTAGTTTGTAAGAAAGGGAGTGAGAGACAGACAATAGTTGCCTTTTAGGCACATTCTCTATGGCAGGGTTCCCCAACTGGCAGGTGATTTTATTTGGCCACCCAAGTTATCTGAGCCAAACAAAAATGTATTTGAATAATCATCATTTTTTGTTGGAATTTTCATTGGTGGACATAAGACTGTAAAAACACCAGAAAATCAGCTCCAAGTGATTTTAATTTGGGAAATCTGTTACAAAGTATTCCCACGCATAATAGAGAGACATGATCGTATACAAATGTAAGCAAGGTTTGAAATTATTATGCTATTATCTGTTTGGGCTTCTTGCAGTCAATTTGCAGTCTACAAAGGATTTGTATCTATGTTCCGGCCCACCGACCATCCGCTCAAGAAAACATTGTCCTGAATCTAGTTGATGATCCCTGCTCTATGGTTTATCTAAGGAGCCACTGATGTCAGTACAGTATCCTTGTGACTTTCCTGTTGCCATGTAAACAGGCCTTGTCCTCAGCCAGCTCCCTGCCCCCACATCACACATCAGCCAGAAATGTCATAAACTGAACAGAAGGCCTTTAAACCAATGTTTCAGGTACCTATAGAGAGTCAAAGCCTGGATCCCAGTTTTCTGCTAGCCTGGGCCTGTATCCATAAAGTGTCTCAGAGTAGAAGTGCTGATCTAGGAGGTAGGAGTGCTGCTCTAGGAGGAGGAGTGCTGATCTATGAGGTAGGAGTGCTGATCTAGGAGGAGGAGTGCTGATCTAGGAGGTAGGAGTGCTGATCTAGGAGGTAGGAGTGCTGATCTAAGAGGAGGAGTGCTGATCTAAGAGGAGGAGTGCTGATATAGGAGGAGGAGTGCTGATATAGGAGGAGGAGTGCTGATATAGGAGGAGGAGTGCTGATCTAGGAGGTAGGAGTGCTGATCTAGGAGGTAGGAGTGCTGATCTAGGAGGTAGGAGTGCTGATCTAGAAGGTAGGAGTGCTGATCTAGAAGGTAGGAGTGCTGATCTAGAAAGAGGAGTGCTGATCTAGGAGGAGGAGTGCAGATATAGGAGGAGGAGTGCTGATCTAGGAGGAGGAGTGCTGATCTAGGAGGTAGGAGTGCTGCTCTAGGAGGAGGAGTGCTGATCTATGAGGTAGGAGTGCTGATCTAGGAGGAGGAGTGCTGATCTAGGAGGTAGGAGTGCTGATCTAGGAGGTAGGAGTGCTGATCTAAGAGGAGGAGTGCTGATCTAAGAGGAGGAGTGCTGATCTAGGAGGAGGAGTGCTGATATAGGAGGAGGAGTGCTGATATAGGAGGAGGAGTGCTGATATAGGAGGAGGAGTGCTGATCTAGGAGGTAGGAGTGCTGATCTAGGAGGTAGGAGTGCTGATCTAGGAGGTAGGAGTGCTGATCTAGAAGGTAGGAGTGCTGATCTAGAAGGTAGGAGTGCTGATCTAGAAAGAGGAGTGCTGATCTAGGAGGAGGAGTGCAGATATAGGAGGAGGAGTGCTGATCTAGGAGGAGGAGTGCTGATCTAGGAGGTAGGAGTGCTGATCTAGGAGGAGGAGTGCTGATCTAGGAGGAGGAGTGCTGATCTAGGAGCTAGGAGTGCTGATCTAGGAGGTAGTAGTGCTGATCTAGGAGGAGGAGTGCTGATCTAGGAGGTCAGAGTGCTGATCTAGGAGGTAGGAGTGCTGATCTAGGAGGTAAGAGTGCTGATCTAGGAGGTAGAGTGCTGATCTAGGAGGTAGAGTGCTGATCTAGGAGGTAGAGTGCTGATCTAGGAGGTAGGAGTGCTGATCTAGGAGGTAGGAGTGCTGATCTAGGCGAAGGAGTGCTGATCTAGGAGGTAGGAGTGCTGATCTAGGAGGTAGGAGTGCTGATCTAGGAGGTAGAGTGCTGATCTAGGAGGTAGAATGCTGATCTAGGAGGTAGGAGTGCTGATCTAGGAGGTAGGAGTGCTGATCTAGGAGGTAGGAGTGCTGATCTAGGCGAAGGAGTACTGATCTAGGAGGTAGGAGTGCTGATCTAGGAGGTAGGAGTGCTGATCTAGGGAAGGAGTGCTGGTCTAGGGGAAGGAGTACTGATCTATGAGGTAGGAGTGCTGATCTAGGAGGAGGAGTGCTGATCTAGGAGGTAGGAGTGTTGATTTAGGAGTTAGAAGTGTTTATCTTGGAGTAGGAGTATTGAAACTGATCCTAGATCAGCACACATACAGGCCCTGGTATCATGTCTCATTGTGCTGTTTTGCCAACAACCTGGAGACAGCAAAACAGACCAAACAGCCCAGGGACCAGGCTAGTTTCCTGCCATGTTGTTTGTCTATATGAATATCCTCTGACTGTGTATGAGTGGGCCAGTGTGCCGGCTGGATGTCTTGTCTAGTCTAAAGCACCCGCCGGTAGCAGCATGCACAGGCCTGTTGCTGAGTGTCTGATGTACCCACTTATCACACTGAGTCTAGGGGCACTGAGTCAACTCATGAACTCAAGTGGCACACACACACACACAGCATATGAGTGAGTGTGTTGTTTCACAATGATCCTTTGTCATGCTGTTTCTGGCTGTCAGGTCACAGCAAAACTGTTAGACAGAGTTGCTTAGTGTGATCGTAGTGAGCCATGTAGGGGAATGAGAGGGGAGCGGCAGGCAGGATTTGGGCTGGATTTATTTGGCAACCAGCGGCAAGTATAGACACTTCAGAAAAGGGAATTGGACACGCCCCCCCCCCCCCCCCCCTTCAGTCTCAGGAATATCTGATGGCTTCTCTCAGGCTACTGCCAAAGAAGAGTTTACTCTGGAAGCAGTTGAGTTGTGCAGTATAAACTACACCATGACCTATTCCATATACACATCAATATGATGTACTGTTGTTGAATTGTCACCTACACCAGATAGGTGCAATGAAATGGGTTGTTTTACAGGGTCAGCCATAGTAGTACAGCACCCCTGGAGCAAGTTAGGTGTAAGTGCATTGCTCAAGGGCACATCAACATATTTTTCATCTTGTCTGCTCAGGTATTAGAACCAGTGACCTTTTGATACTGACCCAACAATTTAACCACTAGGCTACCTGCCACTATAGTAGCCTGTGTTATTAGCGAAGTCCTTCCAAACTATTCCTGTACAGACACATGGAATTAGTAATAACTCATCAATATACAAGATTCATATCGACACTCAAATGCCATGTTTTTGAGTAAAATTGGAACGAGAGGCTTTCTATCTGCTGCTACTGTTATGATGGCCATCCAGCCATGGCAGTAATGCCCTGTCTCTGTGTGCTAGACCACAACAGACCAGCAGACACTAAACCATTAGATCACTAGACCACAACAGACCAGCAGACACTAAACCATTAGATCACTAGACCACAACAGACCAGCAGACACTAAACCATTAGATCACTAGACCACAACAGACCAGCAGACACTAAACCATTAGATCACTAGACCACAACAGACCAGCAGACACTAAACCATTAGATCACTAGACCACAACAGACCAGCAGACACTAAACCATTAGATCACTAGACCACAACAGACCAGCAGACACTAAACCATTAGATCACTAGACCACAACAGACCAGCAGACACTAAACCATTAGATCACTAAGACCACAACAGACCAGCAGACACTAAACCATTAGATCACTAAGACCACAACAGACCAGCAGACACTAAACCATTAGATCACTAAGACCACAACAGACCAGCAGACACTAAACCATTAGATCACTAAGACCACAACCCCATTAAGAGTGTCTAGGTAGTGGACATTCAATAGTCCCACTGGGTCTTTAACTGGAACATGTCCATCATGACAGCACTGTGTGGCTCAGCTGGTAAGGGCGTTATGCCAGCAATGTCAGGGTTGTGGGTTCAATTCCCGCTGCGGTCACATAGTGAAAGGACTCACTGAACTGAGCGTTTTGGATAAAAGCTTTCTTCTAGGCTGGCCTCAGATCTGTTTGAACTTTATTGCTTATGTCATGTGACAATTGACAAGACAGCACAGATCTGCTTCCAGGCTTCTCCCACTCTAGGTCCCATTGTCAGACTGAAGTCTGTCAATACACACTAGTCAGTATTGTGTGTGTCTATCAGCTGTGTGTCTATCACATGGCCTTGGAGGTTGGAAGGCGGGAAGGTGTCATGGCCAGACCAGGGAGAGCATGTAGGAGGGCATATGTCCTTCTAGAACAGACACAGATATGTATGGTGGTCTATGCAGGCTGCATTTTCATTTTTGATTGAACCTTTATTTTGACTGGGAAGACATATTGAGAGCTCTCTTTTCCAAATGCGCCCTGTCTAATGCAATATAAAATACACATTAAAATAGACATTCAAATACAATACAGTACAAAATAAAATGCTGGGTAGACTACAAACATTGCCAGTGTTTTGTTGAAAACTCATTTATAGACTATAGACTTATAGATCATATATTTGATAGTTAATCAATTGTTTGTAAATCATATGTAGTCTAGTTATAGATACTTTCAGCACGGTTGTGAAGGCAATCAGGAGTGAAAAGTTAAAAAAATACATCTTAACTTTGAAACAAGAAGTTAGAAAGTTCAGAGAAGTCCCATCATCGCTGGCTAGCGAGAGAACTGCCGACTCATATGAAGGATCCTCTTCCTGTAGGCTTTTTACAGATATAAGGTTGCATGTGTTATTTGAAGGAACATTCTGGATGAACCACTAGACCTAACTAAGTCATGCACAGTGCACCACACACTGTGTGTTTGCAGTCGACCCAGTTAGGTGCATAGCCTGTTGCTATCCCCTGAATAGGAAGGAACTTCAGTTGAGTTTTACGAATTATCATATTATATCAGTGTCTACATACTTGACCTACATGAGAGTGATAGATGTTTAGCTTCGTTTTCTAGTCTTCTAGACTTTTGCATCCACACCCATCTATTTTAGGATAGATGCAAGTCCTGTAAAGCTTTTAAAATCCCCTCTATTAGGGTGAACTCACCAAAGTCATTTTAGGAGTGAAAAAGGTTAAGTTATGCCTGGTCGAGGGAAAAGAAAAACACTGTTACCTCTCTCTCTCTCTCTCACCTCTCCAACCCTCCTGTGTGCCACCCATTCCCATGATAACAGCCCAGTAAAATAGGCAAAGAGAGGGAGAAATGAAGAGAGCGAGGGAATGGAGGGAGCGTATCTCTGCGAGATACAAGATTTGACTCGTTCTTTATTTTGCAATACACAGGAAGAAGGAAGTGAGGTCTGAGGTGGTGGTCTGGAGTCGAGACACACTTAACGCATTAAAAGTGTACTGAAATAAATATAGGCAACACAGCACAACACATGAATACAGCCAACCTGTTGATGAAAAAGACAGAAAAGGAGTGACTGAGGAGTGAGAATGACAAAGAATAAAGGTATTGTAAATATTCAGGAGGGCGGTGTAACGGTTTTCTTTGTGCCTGTTGTTTCTTTCACTTCTCACTGATTGAGGGCATGATGGGAGTAGCCTTTGCAGTTGTTGTCTGTGACGTTGTTTATGTTTTGAACTGAACATTATGGGCTGTAATTAAAGACAGTAAATGAATGAGATTGAGGCAACTCACTTTTGTTTACAAACCAATATGGTTTATTCTATGGGACACTGGGTGTTCGATGGTTGCAACGTGTGTGATCTGATGACACAGTGAAATAGTGTACACTCTTAGAACCAAAAAGGGTTCTACCTGGAACCAAAAAGGGTTCTCCTATGGGGACAGCCGAATAACTATTTTGGAACCCTTTTTTCAAGGAGTGTAGGCTACAGTGTGTCATCACATTGCAGCCGTTGTGTACAATGGGATTTCCAACACTCATACAATAATGTTCTTAAATACTGTACAGTCAAACTAACTGTTCTGCCATCTGAAGAAAAGGGGTGTTTCCTATTTTTTTGTTGAGCAGGATGGAAAGCCTGACTCACTGTTATATCACACGTTGACAGAACAGTATATCATGTCCACAAGAAGCTGCAACAATGTTCTCAGTCACACTGTGCTCTATGTTCAGAAAATAATGTGACACGTTCGTTAACAAGACACATGGCCATATGTCATAACAGGATAAGGGTCAAGATCTTAGATGCAAAACAGGAAATACAATGTTGCCCCACATCATTTGCGTATTGTGGAACTGTGTAGCTCAGTTAGTAGAGCATGGCGTTGGCAATGCCAGGGTTGTGGGTTTAATTCCCACGGGGGGGGGGGGGGGAGAATGACACTGTACGCACTCAGTACTGTAAGTCACTCTTGGTAAGAACTAAAAATGTTCTTGGGTGATTGAGCTTTTTGTGTTGGTTTCTAGATGTTATGTAGAATACATTGTATCAGGACCATTCAGACTGTATTACAACATTGTAATTGTCTTGCTCTGCTACCAGACTATGGTGAATTGAGTAGATGCGCTGTCTGATGTGGCGCCTGCCTAGTCTCTGAAGTGTTACCATAGCGTTACTATGGCGCCTAAGAATGTCCACCGGGAGCTCTGAGTCACCAGGGAGCCATTTTGTGGGTTGCTAGGCATGTCAGTCTTGCGGGAGAATCCTTTTGTTATGGAAAATATGTCTCAGCGTTGTTAATGTGTACACACACTTACAGATATACTGATACACACATATAAACACACACACACACACACACACCTGTGTATAAATATAAAGACAAATAATAAAGTCTCTCTCTTTGCTTGTTCACAGGTGAAGCACGGAAGTTTGACCCTACCTTCAAAGGACCCATCCACAACAGGTAATCATCTCATTATCAGCTTTGACAGCCAAACCTCACTCTATCAATTACCCACATAGCAAAGCTTAATAAAGCTCAACGTCAAAAAATAGCAGTCGAACCATCTCTCTCTCCGTCCCTCTCTGGTTGCCAGGGGCTGCACAGATGTGTTCTGCTGTATTCTCTTCATCTTGGCCATCCTGGGATACTTTGCTGTGGGGATCCTGGGTCAGTGTCTCCACAACTACACTATTACTGGCCATTACATCAGTTCTAGGGCCCTGTGTTTTGGTTAATCATGTCACATGACCTGGATTTGCACTTTTATTGTAAGCCTTTTCCAGAAATGATAATTGGACCAAAAATGTAAGAAATTGTCTGAGGATGGTGCTGGGCCGTCGGACATAAAAAGAAAAGGGGGCAGTTTGATGAAAAAGCTTTAAATAAAGTTTCAATTCCAGGTCATGTGACATGGTTAACCAAAACACAAGGCCCAAACAAGACACAGTAAAGTGATATTCTATTCTATTTGAAGTGATTCTATTCTATTCCATCGTGTGTCGTTATGATAACTGGACAGTATCTGAACTACAGTGTTGTTATACTTCCTCCTACTTCAGCCTGGTCTCAGGGGGACCCCAGGAAGGTTATCTACCCGACTGACAGCAGAGGACAGTTCTGTGGCCAGGCCGGGACCCCCCTTGAGTAAGCACCTTCCGTTACCCCCCCTATTTATTCTGCCTTTGAACATCTCTCTTCAATACTGATCCTTTAGAATTCCTCTTGTCCATTCACATGTCAAGATATTATCTGTCTCTTTGTGTTAATATGACTTTTGTGGTATCATCCTGATGCTCTGTGGGGAGCCTGTTGTGTGAAGATAAAAAAGAACATCCTGAAGGATGTGTTATAACCGCTGTATATGTACTTCCTGTAAATATGAACTACTATATAACTGTCTCTACATATGAACTACTACAGTTGAAGTCGGAAGTTTACATACACCTTAGCCAAATACATTTAAACTCAGTTTTTCACAATTCATGACGTTTAATCCTAGTAAAAATTCCCTGTCTTAGGTCAGTTAGGATCACCACTTTATTTTAAGAATGTGAAATGTCAGAATAATAGTAGAGAGAATGATTTATTTCAGCTTTTATTTCTTTCATCACATTCCCAGTGGATCAGAAGTTTACATACACTCAATTCGTTTTTGGTAGCATTGCCTTAAAATTGTTTAACTTGAGTCAAACGTTTCGGGTAGCCTTCCACAAGCTTCCCACAATAAGTTAGGGGAATTTTGGCTCATTCCTCCAGACAGAGCTGGTGTAACTGAGTCAGGATTGTAGGCCTCCTTGCTCGCACACGATTTTTCAGTTCTGCCCACAAATTGTCTATAGGATTGAGGTCAGGGCTTTGTGATGGCCACAGAAATACCTTGACTTTGTTGTCCTTAAGCCATTTTGCCACAACTTTGGAAGTATTCTTGGTGTCATTGTCCATTTGGAAGACCCATTTGCGACCAAGCTTTAACTTCCTGACTGATGTCTTCAGATGTTGCTTCAATATATCCACATAATTTTCGTTCCTCATGGAGCCATCTATTTTGTGAAGTGCACCAGTCCCTCCTGCGGCAAAGCATCCCCACAACATGATGATGCCACCCCCGTGCTTCACGGTTGGGATGGTGTTTTTCAGCTTGCAAGCCTCCCCCTTTTTCCTCCAAACATAACAATGGTCATTATGACCAAACAGTTCTATTTTTGTTTCATCAGACCAGAGGACATTTCTCCAAAAAGTACGATCTTTGTCCCCATGTGTCGTTGCAAACTGCCGTCTGGCTTTTTTATGGCGGATTTGGAGAAGTGGCTTCTTCCTTGCTAAGCGGCCTTTCAGGTCATGTCGATATAGGACTTGTTTTACTGTGCATATAGATACTTTTGTACCTGTTTCCTCCAGCATCTTCACAAGGTCCTTTGCTGTTGATCATGGATTGATTTGCAGTTTTCGCACCAAAGTACATTAATCTCTAGGAGACAGAACGCATCTCCTTCCTGAGCGGTATGACGGCTGCGTGGTCCCATGGTGTTTATACTTGCGTACTATTGTTTGTACAGATGAACGTGGTACATTCAGATGTTTGGAAATTGCTCCCAAGGATGAACCGGACTTGTGGAGGTCTACAACTTTTTTTTCTGAGGTCTTGGCTGATTTCTTTTGATTTTCCCATGATGTCAAGCAAAGAGGCACTGAGTCTGAAGGTACACTCAAATGATGTCAATTAGCCTATCAAAAGCTTCTAAAGCCATGACATCATTTGCTTGGTCGCAAATGGGTCTTCCAAATGGACAATATTGTGGGAAGCTTGTGGAAGGCTACCCGAAATGTTTGACCCAGTTAAACAATTTAAAGGCAATGCTACTGAATACTAATTGAGTGTATGTGAACTTCTGACCCACTGGGAATGTGATGACAGAAATAAAAGCTGAAATAAATAATTATCTCTACTACTATTCTGAAATTTCACATTCTTAAAATAAAGTGGTGATCCTAACTGACCTAAGACAGGGAATTTTTATTGGGATTAAATGTCAGGAATTGTGAAAACTGAGTTGAAATGTATTTGGTTAAGGTGTATGTAAACTTCCAACTGCAACTGTAACTGTCTCTAACAGGAAGAAACCTCTCCTGTTCTACTTCAACATCCTGAAGTGTGCCAGTCCCCTGACCCTGCTGGAGTTCCAGTGCCCCACCACTCAGTTATGTGTGGAAAGCTGTCCTACCAAACACATGACGTTGCTGAAAGCCTACCTGAACAAAGGAGAGCAGGAGTACTACAAGCAGTTCTGCAAGGAAGGAGTGGACTTCTCCAAAATGGTGGGTGACAGAGGAGATACATTTGCAGTGGCAAAGTATGTAGTTAGGGAAATAATGTGTAACTAAGGGTGACTTTGTTTTGTTTCGCAGAGTGCTCCCGAGATCCTGAGGGATGGCCTGTGTCCTTCCATGCTCATGTCCAGCAAACCATGTAAGTCTTCTCAGGAGCCATAGCGTGCACTGTATGTGTATGTGTGTGTGTGTGTTTTTATAAAGACTTAGTAAATGTATAGTGGCCACACAGTTAGTGATTCTTGATCTCCACTCTCTCTCCTCTCCCTCCAGTCACTCGTCGGTGCCTTCCAGCTCTCAGTACCATGAAAGGTGGTGTGGTTGTCGTTGGCAACGAGACTATTTTTGACAACGGGGAGGGAGAGAAGGTGAACGCCACTGATTTTCTGGACGCTTCAAAGTGAGTCCTCATGCCTCAACCTGAAACACCGTCAATGTACAGTACCAGTCAAAAGTTTGGACACACCTACTCATTCAAGGGTTTTTCTTTATTTTGACTGTTTTCTACATTGTAGTGTAATAGTGAAGACATCAAAACTATGAAATAACACATAAGGAATCATGTAGTAAACATTTAAAAAAAAAACAAATTAGATTCTTCAAAGTAGCCACCCTTTGCCTTGAGGACAGCTTTGCACACTCTTGGCATTCTCTTAACCAGCTTCACCTGCAATGCTTTTCCAACAGTCTTGAAGGAGTTCCCACATATGCTGAGCATTTGTTGGCTGCTTTTCCTTCACTCTGCGGTCCAACTCATCCCAAACCATCTCAATTGGGTTGAGGTCGGGGGATTGTGGAGGCCAGGTCATCTAATGTATCACTCCATCACTCTCCTTGGTCAAATAGCCCTTACGCAGCCTGGAGGTGTATTGGGTCATTGTTCTGTTGAAAAACAAACGATAGTCCCACTAAGTGCAAACCAGATGGGATGGTGAATCGCTGCCGAATGCTATGGTAGCCATGCTGGATAAGTGTGCCTTGAATTCTAAATAAATCACTGACAGTGTCAACAGCAAAGCACCCCCACAACATCACACCTCCTCCTCCATGCTTCACGGTGGGAACCACACATGTGGAGATCATTCGTTCACCCACTCTGCGTCTCACAAAGACATGGAGGTTGGAACCAAAAACCTAAAAATTGGACTCATCAGACCAAAGGAGAGATTTCCACTGGTCTAATGCCCATTGCTTGTGTTTCTTGGCCTAAGCAAGTTTTTTCTTATTATTGGTGTATTTTAGTAGTGGTTTCTTTGCAGCAATTTGACCATGAAGGCCTGATTCACGCAGTCTCCTCTGAACAGCTGATGTTGAGACGTGTCTGTTACTTGAACTCTATGAAGCATTTATTTGGGCTGCATTCTGACGTGCAGTTAACTCTAATGACTTTATCCTCTGAGTCTTCCTTTCCTGTGGCTGTCATCATGAGAGCCAGTTTCATCATAACGCTT
This sequence comes from Oncorhynchus mykiss, assembly GCF_057628025.1. Taxonomy (NCBI): domain Eukaryota; kingdom Metazoa; phylum Chordata; class Actinopteri; order Salmoniformes; family Salmonidae; genus Oncorhynchus; species Oncorhynchus mykiss. The sequence continues at coordinate 2,604,552 of NC_143038.1, read as the reverse complement.
GATTGTTTTTGCAACTACACTTGAAGAAACTTTCAAAGTTCTTGAAATGTTCCTGATTGACTGACCTTCATGCCTTAAAGTAATGATGGACTGTCGTTTCACTTTGCTTATTTAAGCTGTTCTTGCCATGATATGGATTTGGTCTTCTGTATACCACCCCTATCTTGTCACAACACAACTGATTGGTTCAAATGCATTAAGAAGGAAAGAAATTCCACAATTTAACTTTCCACACCTGTTCATTGAAATACATTCCAGGTGACTACCTCATGAAGCTGGTTGAGAGAATGCCAAGAGTGTGCAATGCTGTCATCAAGGCAAAGTGTGTCTACTTTGAAAACACTTATTTGGTTACTACATGATTCCATATGTGTTATTTCATAGTTTTGATGTCTTCACTATTATTCTACAATGTCGAAAATAGTAAAAATAAAGAAAAACCCTTGAATGAGTAGGTGTGTCCAAACTTTTGACTGGTACTGTATGAATTAATCAATCAATCAACCTACCCACCAACCAACCTATCAATCTGTCTGTCTGTCCGCCCGCCTGTCTGTCTGTCAATTGTTAGCAAAGTGTTAAGTGGACTTGTTGTTCTTACAGGAAGTCCAATGTGGTTGTTGAGGCTCGCCAGGTAGCCATGAGGATCTTTGAGGACTACACTGTGTCCTGGTACTGGATACTGATGTGAGTGTCTCTCCGTGGTAAACACACTCATGACACAAGACAATAAAGAAAGTTGCACACTCTATAGTTACCTGTATTATCCCAATAATGTATTGCTGAGCCAACATTTCCCCATAGAGATAAATGTTCCCTCACAGGAATAACAAAGTTCTGTGAATTTGAATATTATCTGTATTCCTCCAGTGGTCTGGTGACAGTGTGTGGGAGGGGGGTCAGTCTCATCTTAATAAGGTTCTGTGAATGTGAATGGGATTTCCTGTCTCTCCTCCAGTGGTCTGGTGACAGTGTGTGGGAGGGGGGTCAGTCTCATCTTAATAAGGTTCTGTGAATTTGAATATTATCTGTATTCCTCCAGTGGTCTGGTGACAGTGTGTGGGAGGGGGGTCAGTCTCATCTTAATAAGGTTCTGTGAATGTTATTTCCTGTCTCTCCTCCAGTGGTCTGGTGACAGTGTGTGGGAGGGGGGTCAGTCTCATCTTAATAAGGTTCTGTGAATTTGAATATTATCTGTATTCCTCCAGTGGTCTGGTGACAGTGTGTGGGAGGGGGGTCAGTCTCATCTTAATAAGGTTCTGTGAATGTTATTTCCTGTCTCTCCTCCAGTGGTCTGGTGACAGTGTGTGGGAGGGGGGTCAGTCTCATCTTAATAAGGTTCTGTGAATGTGATTTCCTGTCTCTCCTCCAGTGGTCTGGTGACAGTGTGTGGGAGGGGGTCAGTCTCATCTTAATAAGGTTCTGTGAATGTTATTTCCTGTCTCTCCTCCAGTGGTCTGGTGACAGTGTGTGGGAGGGGGTCAGTCTCATCTTAATAAGGTTCTGTGAATGTTATTTCCTGTCTCTCCTCCAGTGGTCTGGTGACAGTGTGTGGGAGTGGGGTCAGTCTCATCTTAATAAGGTTCTGTGAATGTTATTTCCTGTCTCTCCTCCAGTGGTCTGGTGACAGTGTGTGGGAGGGGGGTCAGTCTCATCTTAATAAGGTTCTGTGAATGTGATTTCCTGTCTCTCCTCCAGTGGTCTGGTGACAGTGTGTGGGAGGGGGTCAGTCTCATCTTAATAAGGTTCTGTGAATGTTATTTCCTGTCTCTCCTCCAGTGGTCTGGTGACAGTGTGTGGGAGGGGGTCAGTCTCATCTTAATAAGGTTCTGTGAATGTTATTTCCTGTCTCTCCTCCAGTGGTCTGGTGACAGTGTGTGGGAGGGGGTCAGTCTCATCTTAATAAGGTTCTGTGAATGTTATTTCCTGTCTCTCCTCCAGTGGTCTGGTGACAGTGTGTGGGAGGGGGGTCAGTCTCATCTTAATAAGATTCTGTGAATGTTATTTCCTGTCTCTCCTCCAGTGGTCTGGTGACAGTGTGTGGGAGGGGGTCAGTCTCATCTTAATAAGGTTCTGTGAATGTTATTTCCTGTCTCTCCTCCAGTGGTCTGGTGACAGTGTGTGGGAGGGGGTCAGTCTCATCTTAATAAGGTTCTGTGAATGTTATTTCCTGTCTCTCCTCCAGTGGTCTGGTGACAGTGTGTGGGAGGGGGGTCAGTCTCATCTTAATAAGGTTCTGTGAATGTTATTTCCTGTCTCTCCTCCAGTGGTCTGGTGACAGTGTGTGGGAGGGGGGTCAGTCTCATCTTAATAAGGTTCTGTGAATGTTATTTCCTGTCTCTCCTCCAGTGGTCTGGTGACAGTGTGTGGGAGGGGGGTCAGTCTCATCTTAATAAGGTTCTGTGAATGTGAATGGGATTTCCTGTCTCTCCTCCAGTGGTCTGGTGACAGTGTGTGGGAGGGGGGTCAGTCTCATCTTAATAAGGTTCTGTGAATGTGAATGGGATTTCCTGTCTCTCCTCCAGTGGTCTGGTGACAGTGTGTGGGAGGGGGGTCAGTCTCATCTTAATAAGATTCTGTGAATGTGATTTCCTGTCTCTCCTCCAGTGGTCTGGTGACAGTGTGTGGGAGGGGGGTCAGTCTCATCTTAATAAGGTTCTGTGAATGTTATTTCCTGTCTCTCCTCCAGTGGTCTGGTGACAGTGTGTGGGAGGGGGGTCAGTCTCATCTTAATAAGGTTCTGTGAATGTGAATGTGGTTTCCTGTCTCTCCTCCAGTGGTCTGGTGATAGCCATGGTGGTCAGTCTCATCTTCATAATCCTCCTGCGCTACCTGGCTGGGATCATGATCTGGGTCATGATCGTCATGGTGATACTGGTCATCGGATATGGTATTATATTCCCCTTTCCCGAAACCTATCTAACTGAAAACATACTGTTGTTTTACCTATTTAAAGTACCATTAAAAATAATAAAATCAACATTGTGCTTTATCAAGTTAACCATTAAGAAATGTTAGAGGTAGGCTCAGTGATATGACGTAGGTGCACTAAGTAAACATCAGAGTGGGTCAATTTCCGCAAAACAACTAAGAGCGTTGAAGTGCAAGGCTAAACTTCTCGGCTGATTTGGTCCCATGGCTACCAGGCTGTAACGGTGTGAAGAAAACCCCGTACACGTGTACAGATACTGTGTCACTGTGTGAGAGCCAAGTATTTAATCTTGCTCATCGCAATATCTGCGGTGCTGCTTGTGCAACGTCATTTCACTGACTCTTACCTTTAAAACGTTTAGGGATCTTCCATTGTGCCATGGAGTACCGCAGCCTGAAGGGAGAGCCGGGTTCTGACGTCACTATCCGTGATCTGGGACTGCAGACAGACTTCTCTGTTTACCTGCAGATCAGACAGACCTGGCTGGCTTTCAGTGAGTACATGCACTCATTCCCCCTCTTTCTCTCTCCCTCTTTCTCTTTCCCTCTCTATTTATTTTTCTCTCTCTTCTGCTCTCTCACTTTCTCTTTCTCTCTCAATTCATTTGAATTTGCTTCATTGGCATGATGTGACAATGTACATATTGCCAAAGCTTACTTTGGAGATTTACAATATAAACATAATTAAAATAATAATAATCAATGTAGTCAACAGGACAACAGTAACAACCATAGTCAAGGGTCAAAATAACTATACATTGAACAATAACAATAAGCATAGAGGACATGTGCAGGTTGGTTGGTCTGTCAGACACTGTCCCTCATGTTATGGCAGGCAGCAATGTAGTGCGCTGCCAACCCACAGCTCTCTGCATCCTCCCCCAACAGGACGGGCAGCCTACTCTCATCAGAGAGGTCTTTGTAACCTTGAATAAGGATGTCAAATTTGGGGAAATTACACACTCTCTCTCTCTCCCTATCTCTCCCTCTCTATACTCTTTCTCCCTCACTCTCTCACATCAACTCATTCAACTCAAGTTGAGACACACACACACACCAACACTCTAACTGCACTCCGCTCCTTCGTCAGTGATCATCCTGTCCATCGTGGAGGTGGTTGTCATCCTGCTGCTCATCTTCCTCAGGAAGAGAGTCCTCATCGCCATCGCCCTCATCAAGGAGGCCAGCAGGGCTGTTGGCCATGTGATGTCATCACTGTTCTACCCACTGTTGACCTTTGCCCTGCTGGCCCTGGTCATAGCCTACTGGGCCATCACCGCTGTGTATCCTTCAGCTGTCAATCATGTTATTCATGTTTACATGTCTGTCAAGGGAAAGAAATGTTCCTGTATTGGTCCTTGTAATGGTGTGAAATGTGCTAGATTACTTTTAGTTATAGGTTTTGTTGTAGCGCTAGCCTAGATAGCTGTAGATGGTGAAGGGAACCGTGCAGATTGAAATGTGGACAGACTGAGACCGTCAAGGAAAATAACTAGGACGACTCCTCCACAAGTCATCACTGCGGAATCTAAATGTAGCCATAAAGTTTCCATGCAGATGGTCACGTCTGTATGACATGTCTCAGTATCTACTTCCTTAGTGATGGAACCTCCTTGACCACCTTTCCCAGCTTCCTGTCCACCTCCAATGAGCAGGTGTACAAAGTGTTCAACACCACTGAGTGCGATTACTCCAGAAACACCTGCAATCCCGAGGTGAGCCACAAGATGTCTCTGTTCTTCCATATCTGCCTGTTTACACATCAGGCTTATTTTTTGTAAACTTTTATATGTTCCTTCTATTCTATCTGTATATAGTGTTCAAAAACAGCCTTTTTTCTAATTTATTGAATATAAGTGGACTACTCCTTTAATACCAGCAGAAGTGCTAATATCACAGAGATTTCCCCTCTCTTTCCTCAGACGTTCAACACCACCAACATCACAGCCCAGTGCCCGGACGCCGAGTGCCTGTTTGCCTTCTACGGAGGCGAGACCTACTACCATAAATACCTCATCCTGTTCCAGTTCTACAACGTGTTCCTCTTCTTCTGGTGTGCTAACTTTGTGACGGCGCTGGGTCAGGTGACCCTGGCTGGGGCCTTCGCATCCTACTACTGGGCCTTCAAGAAGCCCGACGACATCCCAGCCAACCCCATCTGCTCCTCACTTGGTCGAGCCCTCAGGTAGGAGGGGTAGTGTGTGGGATGGGGGGTGGGGGTTTGGATGCATGTGTGTGTGTGTGTAAGCAGTGCACGTGGGTGGGGTGGGGGGCGGGGGGGGCGTGAGTGAGTGATAGGGTGAAAGAAAGAAAGATAGAAAGAAAGAAAGAAGGGTTGCATGGAGAGTTAGTGAGAGACCAATCATTTGGACACAATATTTTACCTTCTTCCCCCTGTCTAGATACCATACAGGCTCCCTTGCCTTCGGTTCCCTCATCCTGTCTCTGGTTCAGGTCATCAGGGTTCTGCTGGAGTACCTGGACCAGAAGCTGAAAGGTAAGGTGGTGTTCTCACATATCCTGTTCCATTCTCAGATGTGAATGACTGGGATACTTCCTCATTGACATCATACAGTGGGAAATGGACAACAAAAAAAATGTCACTACTAATTATTACATTGTAATAGGTGGTTGTTATCTAAATGAACAGGAACAGATGTCATGATCTCCTGTTTGTTGTTATGTACCACGCTAGCTGCCCAGAATCGCTTTGCCAAGTTCCTGCTCAGCTGCCTGAAGTGCTGCTTCTGGTGCCTGGAGAAATTCATCAAGTTCCTCAACAGAAACGCCTACATCATGGTGAGTTCATCAACCTAACTGTGTGAATGTAAGTTATTTGTGTGTTAAAGGCAGTGTGAACTGTGTGAATTGAAGGCAATGTGAACTGTGTGAATTGAATACAGTGTGAACTGTGTGAATTGAAGGCAATGTGAACTGTGTGAATTAAAGGCAGTGTGAACTGTGTGAATTGAAGGCAGTGTGAGCTGTGTGAATTGAAGACTGTGTGAACTGTGTGAATTGAAGACTGTGTGAACTGTGTGAATTGAAGACTGTGTGAATTGAAGATACTGTGAACTGTGTGAATTGAAGACTGTGTGAACTGTGTGAATTGAAGACAGTGTGAACTGTGTGAATTGAAGACTGTGTGAATTGAAGACTGTGTGAATTGAAGATACTGTGAACTGTGTGAATTGAAGACTGTGTGAATTGACACTGTATGTAACACCACGTTTCCCCTAGGTGGCAATATATGGTAAAAGCTTCTGTACCTCAGCCAGAGATGCCTTCTTCCTCCTCATGAGAAATATAATCAGGTGAGTGTTGTTGACTACTGAGACGCCCTTCATAAACCCTACATAAACCCTCCATAAACCCTTCACATCTCCTTCTCAAACCCAAGTCTCTGGGACCTTTTCTGAAGAGCAATAGCATCTTTAACTCCACGTCTCTATTCATATAGACAGTATTCATGTATCTCTTTGGGTTTCTGTCTCTTTTGATTCATTTCTCTGTTGGCTTCTCAGGGTGGCTGTCTTGGACAAGGTGACTGACTTCCTATTGTTTTTGGGGAAGCTCCTCATCGTTGGAATTGTGGGTAAGTGATCCTCAGAAACACAAGCAGAGAGACTTGCTTTACACCTTGTACAGTTTCCCACCATCTGTGATACTTTTCAGTGAGCCCTCATATCCTAATAATATGCATCTCTTCTTCTCTTGCTAGGAATCTGTTCTTTCTTCTTCTTCTCTGGGAGGATTAAGGCTGTGGAGCAGACTGCCCCCTCTCTCAACTACTACTGGGTTCCCATTCTGGTGAGAGACAAGCCTGAATGAACTCTTATACTGTTACTTCAATCCATGTTTCTCAATGTTTTTTTGTGCTAGGGATTGGTAAGCTAAAGGTCATACTTATTTATAGGATCCTTACATTAAAACTGGTCAACATTATCCCAGGGCCGGTCTACTGACTCAAGGCTGAGAAATACTGCCTTTGAGTGTCTAAGTGTTGTTTGTATTGATTCCAACACTGTGTGTGTGCCTGTTTCTCTCTTCCTAGACGGTGGTGGTGGGATCCTACCTGATTGCCCATGGATTCTTCAGTGTGTATGCTATGTGTGTGGACACACTCTTCCTCTGCTTCTGTAAGTAATATCCTATTTTATTGGTATACTCTTTAGTCACTCACACAACTTTCCAAATCGGAAATGCTCTTTTTTACCTGAGATTCCTCTTTTGCCTGCCATGTTTCTGACTTTTCCTTCTCTTTGTCTCTTCCCTCCTTATTCCACACTTCACTATTTCTTATTCCACACTTTTTGCTTCTGTTATTTTTTTCCACTAACCCGAACAAACATAACCCCATAATACTCATCAAACACACACACAACGAAGGCGAAGACCTGGAGAGAAACGACGGCTCTCCAGAAAGGCCGTACTTCATGTCTCCGGAGCTTCACGAGATTCTCTCCAAAACCAAAATGGCGGAGGAAGAGGACAACAAAGATGGTACGGAACAGCCAGACGCTGACCCAAGAGAACCTACACTGATGGACGAAGTTCGCCTGGAGGAGGAAGTACCGCTGAAAGAACAAGATGGAGAGATACAACTGAAACACCAAGATGTGTTCATGCAGGCCAACGAAGAGGAGCAACCTCTGAAGGAGAAGACCGAAGAGGCGGAAGTGGAAGAAACACAAGAGGAGAAATCTGAAGTGAAGGAGGAGGAGGAAGAGAAGGGACCAGAAGAGGAGGAAGAAGTGGAAGAAAAGGGATCAAAGGAGGGCAAGCCTGGAGAGAAGGATCACCAGCCGACAAAACCTAAAAAGGAAGAGATAGAGGAAAAGAAACCTCAAGAGGCGGAGCCTAAAGACCATCCTTCTACACCCCAGGAGTAGTGGTTTACGTTGTCATGGAGACGTGAAGCTTGGTAAACCTCATAACTAGGTCAGGAAATGCTCCTGGCCTTCCTCATATAACATGTGCCGTATGGAGCCAGTATACACTACCTGTTACTAACGACGTAATATGTAATTCTATGCTAATATGTAATTCTATGCTAACGACTGTGTGATTTGAACCAGTTAAATGTGTGACCAGCTTTTAAATGCAAGACTTTTCACAGTGCTAATGTATTGTATTCACACATAGGGTTGTTTTAACATAAAGGTAGATGGTTTTAATAAGGTCCTGTGGTTGTAAAAGGCTGATCAAAAACCCAGTGCATCTCTGTAGCTTGAAAATATAATGTTTATTTATTGATTATTCATTTATTGTGTTGGTTTGGTTTTAGACAGTGATGTTTTTTTTTATCGTGAGGATCTGTAGATATGTGAGTGCTGAACCTGTGCCTGACTACTACAATTGTTATTATGAATATTTAATTGTCTTAATATCATGAAGTAATGAGTAATGAATGCACTATGAATTCACTATTACAATGTTTACAGTCAATCAAAACAAAACTTCAACTAACGGTGAAAATGAGCAATGTTTACATTGATACCAGCTGACACCAAATGGTAAATCCTTTGATATCCTTTGATATGAAAATGTGATTTCCAATGGAATCAATGTGTATGTATAGTATGTATTTATTAATAGGGTATGCTTATTATGTCTTATTACATCTGTGTGTAATTATTTATTTAGCTTATTAAGTTCTGTATCAATTATATAGACGATTCTTCCAGCCAAGAACACATGTATTGTAGGGAAATTCCACAAACTACTTGCCTTGGAATTTCAGACTGGCTTAACTGCTGTGATTGTGTTGCTGTGACGCAATCGTTTTAACCTCTCAGATCTAGGTCGTATTAACCACAGGAGGTTGGTGGCACCTTAATTGGGGAGGACAGACTCTTGGTAATAGCTGGAGCGGAATCAGTGGAATGGTATCAAATACATCAAAAACATTGTTTCCATGTATTTGATGCCATTCCATTTACTCCATTCCGGCCTCATTATGAGGCGTACCTGAACTTGTTTTTGTTTCCCGTTGCAAAATGTTTTTAAACGTTTTCCGCTGCATGGCCTAATGAATACGACCCTGCAAGCCCTGTTCAATGTTTACTGACCCTATTTGCCTTTGTTTTCTTCTTTCTCTCGATCTGTCTCTCCTTCTCGCTCGCTCTCTCTCTCTCTTTCTCTTCTTCCTATCTCTGTGCTGCATGGTGTTTCAGTAACATTGCCTTTGAGTGCTTTATCAAAACTAACCTTGCAACCTTCTGTCAATGTTTTCTACCTGTTTCTGTCAGTGTGTGTCACATTGTAAACATGTTAGCTGATGTAGTATTTCACTTATATATGATACATTCCACTCAGTTTGCTTCTGTTGGGTGCAGCTGTTGATTAAAGTTTGTTGTATGGATCAATATATAGTTTTTTTTTTTGCATGTAAATGACAAATGTAATCATGTTGAATGACGATAGGACAGTGGGAGAATGACACAATGGTGAGTTTCTATTCACTTTGGGACAGTTTCCCAGATACAGATTTAATAAATTTAGTCCTGGACTACACAAGCACTTTCATCAACGTATGCTTTTCAGTACAGGATTAAGTTTAGACGGTGTCTGGGTAACCTTTATGTTGTTAGGAATAGGATGCTGTTTTACCTGAAGAGATGTTGAGTTTGACAATGGTTGCTTCTCTTATTGTTGTCTCATCAATCCATTGATTTTCCAGTGGAAGACCTGGAACGCAATGACGGAACTGCAGAGAGACCCTACTTCATGTCTCAGAACCTTCTCACCATTCTGAAGAAGTCCAACGAGGATCAGGCCAAGACTGTAGACTAGCTGTTGGTGTGTGCGTGCGTACGTGTGAGGAGAACAGAGAAAGATGCGGTCAAGCCGCCTTGCCTGCGCAGTGTGCTGTGTGTGTCGAATGTGATCATGATACTGTACGGCTACAGAAGGATGCCATCGTCACAAACGGAGAGGGCTGAATGAGTAGCCAACATAATCCGTTGTGTTTCCCACAGAAGGTGTCTATGACAGAGCTTATAGTATTTGGTTTTTTTAAAAGATGTAAATCTGTTCTTGTTTTATTATCATTTTTGTTGTTGCTTTTTGTTGTGCCTTTTGTTTGGCTAGGCTGTTTTACTTTGGCTAGGCTGTTTTACTTTGGCTAGGCCGTTTTACTTTGGCTAGGCCGTTTTACTTTGGCTAGGCTGTTTTACTTTGGCTAGGCTGTTTTACTTTGGCTAGGCCGTTTTACTTTGGCTAGGCCGTTTTACTTTGGCTAGGCCGTTTTACTTTGGCTAGGCCGTTTTACTTTGGCTAGGCCGTTTTACTTTGGCTAGGCCGTTTTACTTTGGCTAGGCCGTTTTACTTTGGCTAGGCCGTTTTACTTTCTGCAGTCCTCTTGAAACTCTCTTTGAATATACAAAACTTTGCTACCTTTTTGGGGTTTTGTGGCTGACTCTGTATAATGTGTTCAATTTGAGCACACGTTTTACATGAGAATTCTCCAAGTTTTTGTCAGTTTTCTCAAATGTATAATGAATTACATAGATTTTCTCACGTTTAATTTACAAAAATGTTTTGCTTAAATGCTAAATCATTTTTGCATCAGGTTTGTTAATAATATTATTTGTCACTATTGCTGCTGTTGATCTTTGCATAATGGCTGCATATTGCAGTGTAGATTTACTGTAACTTACCAAAGTAAAGAAAACATGTTCTAATGCAGTATTAGTTTTGGGACTGAAGGTTTGTTAAGGAGTCCATGGGCCAGTGAAAAATGTAGTCCACTTTGGAGTGGTAAAGGTTTAATAGTCTCATCTTATTCCCCCCATTCCTAAGAACAAATAGATATGATGCCCACTCCAAAAGAGTAGCTTTCCAAGCTTTTCACACCTTTATATGTCTTGTTGTTTGGGAATCTATGCAATAGAATGTTTGCAGGCTGATAAATACATTTTAAGGCAAGTTGGAATGTTCACATGCTCATTGAAAATGACTGTACCAAACAACAATAGAACATTCCATTGGGTGGATCTCATCGTAAAAACATGGTATTTGGTACATTTTTGCCATCTCTTCGAAATGATTTACCTAGACTGACTCATCGTTGAAACAACACTGTTACAAATGGCGGAACTAGATATTTCTATACTTCCCATTCTGTCCTGATATACCCCAAAATGCATACATTTATGACCTTTGACCCCCGAAAGATTGGACCATAGAGATGTCATTACCATTCCATTTTTTTCATACCTTAATATGTTGTATTATGAAGTGAATAACGTAGAAAATTCCATTTGTTTGAAAAGATTGTTCCCCGATAATACAACATTATTTCATACCATCAATCCTGTGGCACCAACTAACCACATAGAAGTCAAAACATAAAATGCACACATTTACCTACCTCAGAATCATGGGTATCATACCAACATGTAACCTAAATGAAAATCCTCATTAGACTTTGCCACCCCAAAGTAGACAAATATGTGAAATTTGGCCTGCTGGCCCATGGACTATTTACTTAACCTCAAATGCAAGCTTTTGTATATTTCATTTTCAAGAGAAGGATTGTGTTAACGTGTGTTTTTGGAGCAGGATGTGTTGTAAATAATAAAGTTGTTTTTTTTACTGCTACATACTAAATTATTATTTAAAGTTATTGTATCTAGAAAAATACATAATTAAAGTGAGCTGAAGTCAAGTCGGTGCTGCTTTGTGGTTTGCTCTCCAGGTTCGTGTTCGGTCTCCAGCCTCGACCTGATAGGAAAGTCAGTGTACATGTTGCTAGGCAACGAGAGGCCATCCGAACGACGGTGTTTTCACGCGAATTCCGCTCATACAAGGACAAAACTACCTAAAAGTGCGTCAGTTTGCATCTAATGCTAGCTAGCTACTTCTAAAGTCGACTATTAGTTTGTGACTAGTGCACACTGACAATGCCGTTTAGCGCCGAGGCCATTAAGCTGCCCCTTCATGACCAAATAACAGAACTGCAGAGGAAAATTCAACTTCTTGGTAGGTTAAGACTTGCAGCAGGCTAGCTAGGACCGGTAACTTATGCTTGTTAACTAGCTAGGCCTAGTTGTGTGTGTAAACGCCATGTTGAATAGCAAATTCAGACTTTGCATTAGCGCTATCTTGCTAACATTATACTAAAGATTCTTCGCCAACGTTACCTCCATCTGTGAGGTTACTTACAGGTTCATTTACTCTCGCTGAGAAATGTATGGCCACATGAAGCTATGATGAACGATAGAACGTTAACTACTAGCTACTTTGTTGCAATCATTTTGCAAGGTCAGGTGATGTGTAGGCTATGTTGCCAGCAAAATGGGCTTAGCTAGAAATAGTAAAATGCCTGTTGAGATATTTAGCCTACCTTTCTAGCCATTAACACCCCCTGAGTAATGGAGAACAGTTTGAGACACAACAATATAAATGGCATTCAACTTTTTATGTAACAGCTAGTTAAGTTCCCTGTTTCTTTGAATAAGGCTAAGAGAAGGCCAAAAGTCAGTCAGAGAATGCTGAAATAACGAATTTGTGAATTCGCCCAACAGAGGGCGACAGAAGTGCATACTATGAAATGTCTCAGTCAAGCATCAAGAAAAACAGGAATTCTATCCTTCAGCTGAGGCAGGAGAACAAGAGACTACATAAGAAGTTGGCTAACGCTCTTGCTGTAAGTAAAACCGGTTATTCTATCAAAAATGTTTTGGTTTCAATGCCCAGCTTGTACTTCCCAGGTTGTTTTTCCCTGTTAGAATGTTGGAGTGCATGGTCATATTCAATAGTGCACATCGTAACAAAACATTTTGGAACTGAAAATGAAAAGAAGCCTTTATTATTGGAAAAGTTGAGGTAGTCCTTCCCTGTTACAGACCGTTTTCTTTCTCTCTTCCAGGGGGACGAGCAGGTGATAAAGGAGGCCTTCCAAAGCCGAGGCATGGAGAAAGCTGCCTTCAGAAACATGTCAGGGAAGGTGGGGACATCGCAAACACATAGCTGTGTTAGTTTGATGTATGTGTATTTTTTATGTATTATTGACTATCATCTGTAATGCAAATTGCCCATTGGGGATAATCAAGATGATCTACTTTACATCCTGGTGAGCAGGCTGCTCTCAAGGTGCTGGACCAGAAGGTGTGTGACAAGATGAAGAAGCTGAACGCTCTAAAGCACACCACCCAGACGCACCGTCGTCGCCTGGAGGACCTACAGACACTGTACCAGAGTATGAAGCTAGAGAACAGGGGACCAGAGAGAGACACGGAGAGACGCAGCGAGGAGGCCAAGGTACTATTTAGAGACAAACAGTGCAGCAGAGGGTGCGACTGGAATGGAACCCTATTCTCTATGTAGTGCAGGACCGACTGACTGACTGATTGATTAACTGACAGACTGACTGACAGACACACACACACACAAAATAGTAAATATAGTGGAGGTGACTGATGTGTTGCCCTTGGTCCACAGAGTGAAGGAGAGGCGGCTGAGGAGCATCCCCAAAAGGTTACGCTCTTTCCTTCCACGCTGCCTCACCCCTCTGATTCTAGCCAGTCTTATCTACAATCAGAAACTTTTCAAACACTTAGCATGCCTTGCTCAGGATCAATCAACCGTCTATAAGTGTGTGTGTGTGTGTGTGTCGTCTTCCAGAACTTGCGGGTGCTGGAGAATCGTCTGGAGAAAGCCCAGCTGAAGTGCCAGGAGGCTGAACACATCATGAGAGGCTATCTGAAACTAAAGGCCCACCTACAGGTTAGTCCTAGCCTGGTCCCAGATCTCTTTGTGCTGGTCCCAGATCTCTTTGTCCTGTGTGGCTCAGTGGCTAAGTCGTGGGTTCAATTCCCGCTGGGGCTACCCATACGGAAACGTATGCACTCACTTACGTAAGTAGCTTTGGAGAAAGGCGTGTGCTAATTGGCATATATTATAATTAGGAGGAGAGCCTGACCTTCCAGTCCCAGCTGGATAAACTAGAGGCTGAGATCCTGAGACAGAGACAGGAGCTGAAGGACCTGCAGGTCCTGAACAGTGACGCACTGCTCTCCAAAGACACTGCCAAGGTGACCAGCACACATACACACTCCTCTCTAAAGACACTGCCAAGGTGACCAGCACACATACACACTCCTCTCCAAAGACACTGCCAAGGTGACCAGCACACATACACACTCCTCTCCAAAGACACTGCCAAGGTGACCAGCACACATACACACTCCTCTCCAAAGACACTGCCAAGGTGACCAGCACACATACACACTCCTCTCTAAAGACACTGTCAAGGTGACCAGCACACATACACACTCCTCGCCAAAGACACTGCCAAGGTGACCAGCACACATACACACTCCTCTCTAAAGACACTGGCAAGGTGACCAGCACACATACACACTCCTCTCCAAAGACACTGCCAAGGTGACCAGCACACATACACACTCCTCTCCAAAGACACTGCCAAGGTGACCAGCACACATACACACTCCTCTCCAAAGACACTGCCAAGGTGACCAGCACACATACACACTCCTCTCTAAAGACACTGCCAAGGTGACCAGCACACATACACACTCCTCTCCAAAGACACTGCCAAGGTGACCAGCACACATACACACTCCTCTCCAAATACACTGCCAAGGTGACCAGCACACATACATACTCCTCTCCAAAGACACTGTCAAGGTGACCAGCACACATACACACTCCTCTCCAAAGACACTGCCAAGGTGACCAGCACACATACACACTCCTCTCCAAAGACACTGCCAAGGTGACCAGCACACATGCACACTCCTCTCCAGGGACACTGTCAAGGTGACCAGCACACATACACACGCCTCTCCAAAGACACTGCCAAGGTGACCAGCACACATACACACTCCTCTCCAAAGACACTGCCAAGGTGACCAGCATGGGTATTATTATTGTAACTGAGGACTGTCCCGTACCTCTCCCCCTCATGCATCACCGTACAGTCATTGATGTGTCCATCGTGTAAAGTCCAGCTGTCTGAGTTTACGGCTATTTGTTGTGAGTTGAATGCTTTTCTTTGCTGTTTGTACGATTGACAGTAGTTAATTGACTCTCTCGGTCTCTCTCTTTCTCTCTCTCTCAGGCAGAGCTGCAGCGTCAAGAAGAACAGATGTATAGGGAGAGGAAGGACAGAGAGTGTATCCTCACCCGTTACAAGAAAGAGGCAGAGGACCGTAAGGCTCAGGCTGAGAGAGTGGAGAGAAGGGTTGGTCCCCACCACTTTACACTTACATCCATAGAATAACAATGACAAGAAGGGATTTTCCTATTCAAGTCAACGTTCCATGATGGCTGGACCGGCTGCCATATACGGTGTACCCAGGGCCGTTTCTAGCATTTCGGGGGCCCTATGCGAGATTTGGTTGGGGGCTTCCCCCACCTAGCGGGCAAAACATTTCAGTGGCCACCCTCTTGGAAAATTGTCAAGTTAATGACCTGCAATTCTACATGTTTTTCCATGGGGCAGAGAGAATATTTAGCCGTTTTAAAACTTATGTGATTCTACTAATTTTGGCCCCTGGGCAGGTGCCTTGCGTGCCCGGTCAGTAATTCAGCCAGGAATACTACAAGGTTTAGATAGAAACTTACCTAACAATCTTAACATGTTAGCTGACATGGATAATTGAGTGACTGTCAGTGACTGACATAACAAGAGAAAAACTGCTGATACACAACCACATATCAAAATTGCACCTTGTGTGTTCTACTATTGTAACTAACAGTAAGTTAAGACCCCGACTGACTTCCTAAAACAAATCTAAATAAATGTTGTGTTATGCATAGAGACGCGGCACTGGGTGTACCCATATCAAGGAATATAACATGAGGTGCTGTGTCCATTCTATTTAGCTATATACAGTGCCTTGCGAAAGTATTCGGCCCCCTTGAACTTTGCGACCTTTTGCCACATTTCAGGCTTCAAACAAAGATATAAAACTGTATTTTTTTGTGAAGAATCAACAACAAGTGGGACACAATCATGAAGTGGAACGACATTTATTGGATATTTCAAACTTTTTTAACAAATCAAAAACTGAAAAATTGGGCGTGCAAAATTATTCAGCCCCCTTAAGTTAATACTTTGTAGCGCCACCTTTTGCTGTGATTACAGCTGTAAGTAGCTTGGGGTATGTCTCTATCAGTTTTGCACATCGAGAGACAGACATTTTTTCCCATTCCTCCTTGCAAAACAGCTCGAGCTCAGTGAGGTTGGATGGAGAGCATTTGTGAACAGCAGTTTTCAGTTCTTTCCACAGATTCTCGATTGGATTCAGGTCTGGACTTTGACTTGGCCATTCTAACGCCTGGATATGTTTATTTTTGAACCATTCCATTGTAGATTTTGCTTTATGTTTTGGATCATTGTCTTGTTGGAAGACAAATCTCCGTCCCAGTCTCAGGTCTTTTGCAGACTCCATCAGGTTTTCTTCCAGAATGGTCCTGTATTTGGCTCCATACATCTTCCCATCAATTTTAACCATCTTCACTGTCCCTGCTGAAGAAAAGCAGGCCCAAACCATGATGCTGCCACCACCATGTTTGACAGTGGGGATGGTGTGTTCAGCTGTGTTGCTTTTACGCCAAACATAACGTTTTGCATTGTTGCCAAAAAGTTCAATTTTGGTTTCATCTGACCAGAGCACCTTCTTCCACATGTTTGGTGTGTCTCCCAGGTGGCTTGTGGCAAACTTTAAACTACACTTTTTATGGATATCTTTAAGAAATGTCTTTCTTCTTGCCACTCTTCCATAAAGGCCAGATTTGTGCAATATACGACTGATTGTTGTCCTATGGACAGAGTCTCCCACCTCAGCTGTAGATCTCTGCAGTTCATCCAGAGTGATCATGGGCCTCTTGGCTGCATCTCTGATCAGTCTTCTCCTTGTATGAGCTGAAAGTTTAGAGGGACGGCCAGGTCTTGGTAGATTTGCAGTGGTCTGATACTCCTTCCATTTCAATATTATCGCTTGCACAGTGCTCCTTGGGATGTTTAAAGCTTGGGAAATCTTTTTGGATCCAAATCCGGCTTTAAACTTCTTCACAACAGTATCTCGGACCTGCCTGGTGTGTTCCTTGTTCTTCATGATGCTCTCTGCGCTTTTAACGGACCTCTGAGACTATCACAGTGCAGGTGCATTTATACGGAGACTTGATTACACACAGGTGGATTGTATTTATCATCATTAGTCATTTAGGTCAACATTGGATCATTCAGAGATCCTCACTGAACTTCTGGAGAGAGTTTGCTGCACTGAAAGTAAAGGGGCTGAATAATTTTGCACGCCCAATTTTTCAGTTTTTGATTGTTAAAAAAGTTTGAAATATCCAATAAATGTCGTTCCACTTCATGATTGTGTCCCACTTGTTGTTGATTCTTCACAAAAAAAGACTGTTTTATATCTTTATGTTTGAAGCCTGAAATGTGGCAAAAGGTCGCAAAGTTCAAGGGGGCCGAATATTTTCGCAAGGCACTGTATCTACACTTCTTACATATCACTTAGTCTACAGAGTAAATGTCCTGACGTCTGCCCCCTTCCCTCCAGGCCCAGCGGGCAGCCATGCAGCCTGACGAGCTGAGTAGCGATGCCCAGCGCAGTGCCACCGGGCTAGGGGAGGAGGAGAGGGCCATCTCCACCTTCGAAGAGGCCTTCAGACGCATCAAGGAGGCCACGGGGGTCACTGACACACGGGTACGGAGAGGAGGTCATTTAAATTATTCTTTCATTTTGTGTGTCTTTGTATGCAAGTGTGTGCGTGGTACATGTGTGTTAGTTTGTCTATGCACCTACTGTATCCATGTGTGTGTATGCAAGTGTTGTGTGTTCTTCAGCTATTTGTGTGTGTGTGTGTATTAATCTATATCTGTGTGTGTGTGTATCAATCTATATCTGTATGTGTGTGTGTATTAATCTATATTTGTGTGTGTGTGTATTAATCTATATCTGTGTGTGTGTGTATTAATCTATATCTGTATGTGTGTGTGTGTGTGTATTAATCTATATCTGTGTGTGTGTGTGTGTGTGTTGATCCGTGTCCCTATGCAGGAGGTGGTGGAGAGGTTCATCTCCCAGGGAGACACCCAGCAGCACCTGGAGGATCTGAAGAAGGAGAACCAGAGAACCCTGCTACAGCTGAAGGAGGACAGGGACCATCTGCAGGAACACTTCCAGGACATCAAGTACTCCGGGGAGACTAAGCTCTCCAGGTCAGTGGGCAGGGGTTAGAGGTCAAGGGTTAGGGATTACACAGCAAACGTAGCAGACCAGAGAAGTTGTAAGCGGATGCTGACACCTTCAATGGAAGGTATTATTTATTAAAACAGTGACCCTCAGAACAGATCCTTGAAGATTGTAAATTGTGGGAGAACTTGTGGGAGAAGACCAATCAAGCAACTTGTGGTACAGAAGTTGGTCTGAAAGGTTCCTCTCCTAGTGTTGAGTTGAGTGTGTCTGTAAAGTCATTCTGATGGATATTTCTTACTGTCTTCTACAGTGGTCAGCAGATGCTGGAGGACTGTAAGCGCCACCTGCAGGCGGAGCAGGGGAGACGCGACGCCACCAAGGAGCGTCTGGACTGGCTGACCCGTACCCTGAACACGGTCCGGGCCGGGGTGGAACACCTATCTGACAAACTGCAGCACATCAAGCTGGTACAGAGAAGACTCCATTAACAATATAATGTACACTGACCTGAGACCTGTCAGATTCTTTAGATCAAGTTGAAACCTCGTAAATAAATGTGAAGGTGCTCAGAAACATTACGTCAATTGTGTCCTCAAACACCTCCCCTCCTCCAGGGTGAGCGACCGGAGCCCCAGCTGCCCCCCGGCTCAGAGGAGTACGTGGTGGAACTGCTGTCCCAGTCAGAGCAGAAGCTGCTGTTATTGCAGGAGGAGCTCCAGGGGAAGGACCTGGCCGCCATCATGAAGGAGATGGAGGAAGAGGAGGTGAGGAGGAGGGGAGAGGAGGAGAGGTGGGGGTAAGGGGAGGGAGAAGGGAAGGACATGGCTGCCATGATGGAGGAGAGGATCAGAGATAGGACTCTTCCTTATTCGTTAAACATTGACTGTTGTTGCCATAGAAATTGAATGAATGGAAAAGCCCCTTAGACCAGGGCAATTTGACAGTACACATGTGTAAACTCATTATTTTTTCGGTGGTTGCTGCTCCCAACAGTGAATGTGGTATTGTAGAGACAGACAGGTGTTTCAGACAGTACATGGAGCATCTACTCAAATAGGTCCTGCCAGGGTAAAGCTTTGTGACCTGAAACCATCTTCTTATTTTCCGTCCATTCGCTACTGTACTCCAAGGTTTTTGCCAGCCACGCCAGGCAGACTAGATGCTACATACAGACCATGTTCTTTAATCTGTGCACTGGTGCTTGAATAGCTTATCTGTTCCTGGATGGAAATACGGCCATTAGGTGTTTGATCTTGATTATTAACGAGTCACAGCCAGCCGGCCACCTTGAAGTCACCCCCTGGTGTGTGTTTGAGAACACTGTGTTCAGGAGTCAGAGGGTACGGGTTGTTCAGGAGTCAGAGGGTGCGGGTTGTTCAGGAGTCAGAGGGTGCGGGTTGTTCAGGAGTCAGAGGGTACGGTTTGTTCAGGAGTCAGAGGGTACGGTTTGTTCAGGAGTCAGAGGGTACGGTTTGTTCAGGAGTCAGAGGGTACGGTTTGTTCAGGAGTCAGAGGGTGCGGGTAGTGGTACACCATTAGCTCTTGTGATGTAGCAATGTCTGTCTGGGATTCTCTAATGACGCTGGCTTTGACTGGTCTCAAGTTGTATGCCTTTACATTTTTAAGGCATAAGCCCTGGTCCCAGATCTTTGTGCTTTATAGCCAACTCCTATGGTTGAATAAACAGATCTTCTTGACTAACATGTTCCCTTTGACATCTTATTATGATGAGAACAAATGTCTCTCTGTGTCTGTGGTTTTGTGTCTGTCAGTTCCATGCCAGCATCGAGGGGAAGCTGCCCCATTGCAACACCCGCATCAAGCTGCCTGAGGCTCAGAGACAGGACCCATATGATGGTGAGATGGGATCAGACGCATAATTGCATACACACCCACAGATACACAGACACACTTTATCTCGCGATCCCTCTCCCTTTTCCCTCTCTTTCAGAAGAGGAGGAGAGCGGGGACGATGAAGGTGACATTATCACCAGGGCGATACTGAAGCACCAGTCTCAGCTCATCATCGACTCCAAGACTAAGAGGAAGACCAGGACCAAGAAGAAAAAGGGCAAGCTCTGATCCTAGATCAGTTAGGCTGGCTAGAGGCCACAAGAGCCATAGAAATATAATTGCTAGAATGGGGAG
Source organism: Oncorhynchus mykiss (assembly GCF_057628025.1). Taxonomy (NCBI): domain Eukaryota; kingdom Metazoa; phylum Chordata; class Actinopteri; order Salmoniformes; family Salmonidae; genus Oncorhynchus; species Oncorhynchus mykiss. The sequence continues at coordinate 2,584,285 of NC_143038.1, read as the reverse complement.
TTTGTGTTTAGTGTGAGGTCATAGGTCATATTTATGCCCTGGATTGAGTGAAAATACATTTGCTTAGATGGCATAGGGGACTTGAGTGAAATCTTACTCCTCACATATAATTCTTCAGTTAGCTAAATAATTATATTCCTTATTAACTAATGGAATGCACAGTAAATGTATATTGTATATTTGGGATGATACTGTAGCTAGGGGAACGTTGTGGTGGCAGATCATATAGTACCTTGCAGTCATCACATTACCTACTTTATGGAAGCAAGATTTGATTTTATCACACAGCAGTTCAACACAAAATAATTTCCCACTTGCACCACTGATTTGTAGATTATAAAATTGTAATCAAAATAGGAATGAAAATCAATAAAAAGCTTGATTTGAAGAATGACTCAATCTTTGGATAGGTAAGACCGCTCTAATGCAGGGGTGTCATACACACAGCCCGTGGGATGGTTTTTTTGTATAATATATCTTTTTTTTAATCTGCATTGAAATGACTTAAATATTGAAACTGTAGGAATCAGGGCTTGACATGAACCTTTTTAGCCTTTGGACAAGTAGGACAGATTTTTTTACTTGTTTACTGAAGTCACTTGTCCCCCCCCAAAAAGGTCTTTATCACAGGCCAAAAGGGTGAGTGAAAATGAGTGAAGTACACATATCCGTGGGAATTAGGGGTGCTGAGGGTGCAGCAGCACCCCCTAATAAATCACTTTATTAATAAATGAGTGATTAAATTAGTGCACTAGGCCTTTATTACTCCTCTTTGATTACTCCTGTATGATTACTCCTGTATGATTACTCCTGTATGATTACTGCTGTATGATTACTGCTGTATGATTACTGCTGTATGATTACTGCTGTATGATTACTCCTGTATGATTACTCCTGTATGATTACTGCTGTATGATTACTGCTGTATGATTACTGCTGTATGAATACTGCTGTATGATTACTGTTGTATGATTAATGCTGTATGATTACTCCTGTATGATTACTGCTGTATGATTACTGCTGTATGATTACTGCTGTATGATTACTCCTGTATGATTACTCCTGTATGATTACTGCTGTATGATTACTGCTGTATGATTACTGCTGTATGAATACTGCTGTATGATTACTGTTGTATGATTAATGCTGTATGATTACTCCTGTATGATTACTGCTGTATGACCCTGTGTGTGCGGAAGTGTGCAGATGGAGCAGTGACACAGTCAAGGATCGCTGGCTGTGGGTCTTGTGATGGGTTGTAAATCATCATGGACTGCAGAGCAACTCTGCTCTCCTCACAACTGGATAACTATACACTGATTCACATCTCGGCTACTTACTATATGCCAGTATGTGTTGTAGGTAGGTTTCACATTGCTAGGATAACATGGAAATAGGTCTAGGCCAACTATGCATCATTTCTTTCATAAGCTTTCCTCAGCGGAAGCCTAAGTTTTCTTTTGACTCATTATATTTGTCCATCTTGGTATTGCTCAATTTCTGTTCTTGTGGCCTAAAATATATGTAATTCAAAATAAAGCTAAGAATGAAAATAGCATAGACTCCGACTTTCATAATTATTCCCATTTGAAAGCTGCAACTTTAGGACATTAAACACTTCATTAGAATCGTTTGGAAAATACTCTTCATAACTTTAATTTGTCCATGCTTTTATGATATTTCACTTAGTAGGATTAGGCTTTTGGTCGTTCGGGTTCGCATTCCTAGAATGCATGCATCATTTCTGTCTTATAATGCGTTGGTCAACTGTCAAGGTTTGTTCGAAATTCTCATTCGATTTTTATATCTTTCTATTGTATCTTATATCTCTCTCATTATTACCTTAGGCCTTCCACGTGTTTGGGTTATTCAAAAACAACTTCAAACTTTCTGAGATAGCCTAGAACTCCGTTAGATGAATTCAATGTTTGATCATGAAATTGCGCGGCAGGAGAAACCTAGCATGCATTTAGCTGAAAGAATGGTGTACTAGGCCAAGTCATATTCATATAAAATGGAGAGGAAATAGAACATTTGGGATTCTGTAACAATAAAACACCGGAGTGTCCGCTATAAAAAAATACTTTGACTATTGGCCCAGATCATCTGATATTCAATAAAGATTAAAAAAAAGATTCTGACTCTTAGCTGTCTACATTGTCCTCTTGCTTTTTGTAAATATAACATTTATTGAAATAGGCTATAGCAAATACCCTGCTGTCTGATCCAATTCTGATCGGAGTAATGGTTTGATATTGTGATTTTTTTACTGAAATCTATATATTCTGGTTGTCCGATTTTTTAAAACTTGCACCATGCAAGTGGACAAACCTTAAAGTTGAGCCTTGGAAATGATAATGGCCCTACATCTGAAGTCTCTTCACTCTGCCCAGATTCATAACCGTCATCGGAAACGAAAGCTAGACAGTCAGGGAGCATGGGAAAATTCCAAAAGCAATGGATAGAGATTTTTGCTAATTTGACTGCGAGGAAACATAATCAATTTAAAGTGAGGCCCTCTTGACCTCGGGGAAGACTGAATGCGGCACTCCTGCTCTAATTTTGTACAGGGTTTCCCAACTGCGGGTCCTCAATTTATTTGTAATTATGTTCCGATCTCCTGACCATCCACTCAGGAAAAAAATCTTCCTGCGGCTGAATCTACTTGATGATCCCTCATTTAGTAGAATATACAATAGAAAAAACGGTTGAATTAGTCATGCTATGCTTAAGTTCCAGTGGCGTGCCGTGGGCCAGGGGCCTGGGCCTTCAGTGAGGTCCTACACAGTCCCACCCGAATTAATCCACCTCTTATTACCATCATTATGATGCCATGGCTCTAGAAACTATACATTTAGACAGAAACACAGTATAACCAGACGTTGCGTCACCTTGAAATTGACATTTTTATTCAGAGAATTGCAGGGGAAGAGTACAATACCTTTTCATTGTGCAGCTCCGTTGCCCTGCGCGCTTGTTCGTTGAGCTGTAGATCCACTCGGGTGTCCCCAAAAGTTTTCAAAAGCACCATTGCTTGTAAGTGCCCAGCCGTACTTTGGTGTCTCGTTGCTGCCTTGGTTAGACAACTCAAGTTTGCAAAGCCAGTGTGGCTCCAAACACCAAATCAATCACTTGCAAATAACAGGCATTCCCAGCAGTACAGTTTGCAGTGCTTCTCGGAGCCTGCAAGCCATTGATAGCGCTCGTAGTTGGAACTTTGAAAGTGGTGAACGAACCCCTTTCCCGCCTGTGACAGGCTTTGTAGCGTCGGCGTCGGGCGACCTCTCCTGACAATGTCTAACTTTTCTTGAAATGTTTGTCTTGAGAATGGCGTTATAATTATATCCTCGACCAAATCGATATCTTCTCCTCCTTCCGCCATTGTGGGTTGAAAAAACAGTTTAGTAGTACGCAAATGAATTTGTTTATCAAATTCAGTTTCCTAGTTCTGAGGTTCTGCATAGACCTGCCCATATAGGACCTGCCTCTCAATATTGGTAATCCAATCAACGCACTACGCCTGCTAGCTGGCTCCTGTGTAACACTGGAGCCAGCCAGCAGGCGTACAATAGCCAACTCTAAAGCTGATTGGTTGACACTAAATTTTCATTTCCATTCACTTTAAGCCACAAGCGCCCGCACTGTTGATTCTGAAGGCCTGAGGGCAGATTTTAGACCCCTGGCAACACATGATGGCTGAATATGATTGGATAAAAGATCTAACATAAAGACCAGCCCTCCAAATCTCAACCTGGGGCTGGAAGCAGTGCAACCAAGAGGAAAGCTATGAAATTAAGAGTATAGCTCTTACTCTGGGGAATAATTTAATACATATTTGTGGGAAAATATATTTAAAAATATATATATATTCTGATGATGTTTAGGCCAGCAGAGAAGGCCTTGCTGGCCCTGACGGCCCACCACTGTTCATTTCCCTATTTCTCCGTAAAGTTGGTAAAAGAAACTCCATTTATAACAGGCCATGTTGTTACAACAGAAATGTTATACGGCATCTTGTTGGCACAACAGATATTCTCTCTATTTTGTACTGCTTATTTACTTCCTCTGTTTTAGCAAGAAAAGCTAGGCTGTTCTCAGATCTGTTTGTACTGTCTTGCCAAATCATATGGTCATTGTCATGCCAAACATGGTAGCCTACCCACGAAAACATTTCCTTCACTATTACTCACACTTGGGTCTCTGGAGTGGCCCGGCGGTCTAAGGCACTGCATCTCAGTGCAAGAGGCGTCACAGCGAGTCCCTCGTTCAAATCACATCCGGCCGTGATAGGGAGTCCCATAGGGCGGCGTACAATTGTCCGAGTTTGGGCGGGGTAGGCCGTCATTGTAAATAATCATTTGTTCTTAACTGACTTGCCTGGTTAAATAAATAAAACATATAAATAATATTCTGGCTTCATTAGAATGTTGGACCCACTGTCTTTACACATCAATCACGCCATTCTGTACTGTATGTCTTTACAATATGAAACCAAACACCAACTTTAATTAGTGTACTGTACACACTCTGAAACTGAAAATAATTGAATAAGTGTTTACCCTGACAATATACTGTATTTGAATGAAACTACCGGTACCAAGTATATTGACACATCCACTATATACCTAAGGTATTGTGAATAGTATGAAAGCATCACTTGGTTTCATAAGAACAGGTCACCTCTTTCTGTTCTTGACTTTTTCTCTCTTTATGGTCTAAACACATCTATTGTGAATAAAGGGGTCACCTTACGATCCAATGCACTACACTACTTAACAAACGAGTGCCGTTGTCCATGTTTGACATGAGATCCTGTATAACATCAGTGGGCTTACGGGAAAGACACACACCTCACCTCTGAGGAACTACAGGGAACCTCGCGCTACTGATCTAAAGCGGGTCGTTCCACCAATCCGTTGCCTTTTGAGAAGTGTAACTTGGTCACCTAATTTGAACATTTTCAACTTCATAAAAACTTCATAAAAACTTCATAAAAACACATTTTCCCACCATAAGAATACTATACTAAATGCCTATTAAGTGCCAAATAAAGTAACAGGGTCGACCGTGACAGGGTTGACAATTTCATCTTAAATCAGCCATATATTCCCTTGTGGCAGGGGGAATGGAAGCTTGTTGTGAACCACAGGGAGGTGCAATTGAATGCAAGTTGGGTAAGAGGGTTGATGTGTTATTGCTTGAGCCACTCAGTTTTCCACCACAAAACACCCAAAAATTGGCCAAAAAGAGTATAACAGTATCTTAAAATGCTTCTTAGATTGATGACACCGGACACATAAGTACATTTAGTATTTAATTGTAACTTAGAATAACATTCCCTAATGCACCTGGCGTAAGCTACCTGAGGCTTTCTCAAGCATGGGTATATATGACAGACAGAAAACGGCTACTGATGCGGAAAGAAACCTGTCTTGAGTCAATACTGCCATCTATTGGTAAACATAAATATACCAGGTTACTACAAAGCTCTTCTACTTTCGTTTATTTTTACCCCTTTTTTGTGGTATCCAATTGGTAGTTACAGTCTCGTCCCATCGCTGCAACTCCCGTACAGACTTGGGGAGGTGTGTGTCCTCAGAAACACAACCCAGCCAAGCCACATTGCTTCTTGACACATTACCCGCTTAACCCGGAAGCCAGCCGCACCAATGTGTCAGAGGAAACACTGTACACCTGGCATTGGGTGCATTGCACCCAGCCCGCCACAGGAGTCTCTAGTGCACAATGGGACAAGAGCATCCCTGCAGGACAGACCATCCCCTAACCCAGATGACACTGGGCCAATTGTGTACAGCACATGGGTCTCCCGTTTGCGGATGGCTGTGACTGAGCCTGGACTCAAACCAGGATCTCTAGTGGCACTAGTGCTCCACTCGGGAGGCCTCCACTTTTACACTATGATTTGACTATTAGATGTTCAATGTTTCTTTGGAGAATTGTATTTATATATATTTTTATTTAAAGTTTCACCATATTAAAACAAGAGAAACTTGAAATGTTGGGGTTAAGTGAGTTAAAATCTTCCTAGATGTCACAGAGGATGCACGGAGAGACATTTTGGCACTAGTGAGTCAGATTTATTGAATTCTCCATGTGGTCTATACTAAAGGGCACTTCATTTAATATAACAGGCTTTTAAAATTCAATATTGATGCACAATGTCTACTTAAAATATCAAAGGGATGCAAAGGCACTCATTTGGTGTAACAACCCAGTTGTTTGTGCTTGAGTTGTGCTCTATCTCTCTTCCCCTCCTTCCCTCTCTCTCTCTCTCTTCCCCTCCTTCCCTATCTCTTCCCCTCCTTCCCTCTCTCTCTTCCCCTCCGTCCCTCTCTCTCTTCCTTCTTCTCTCCATGCTCGCTCACATGATGCTGGCTGTGTGACTTATGTAACGAAACAGACAGACAGACAGCTGGGGGTGAGGGACATGCAGAGGGACAAAAGCTTTTTCAAACCAGCACAATGAGTCATTGGGATTAAGCATTCTTTGTTGTGTGTGTTTGTGTGAGTTTGACAGTATGACAGTATGAGTGTCTGGCATGCATGGTGCACAACATGTTTCAGACAGTGTACTGTAAGAGTACAGAGGAGAAACGTACTTGGAAATCGCTTTAGTCCTGCTTGGTTAATGAGAACAGGCTTCAATTAGTAGTTTTTGTAGTTTTGTAGCACCGGCAAATCTATCTGATATTTCATTATTGATACTCAAAGGGCTGGAACAGGCCTTAGCAACCAATGTTTAAGAGGTACAAGAAAGACGCAACAAGAAAGAAGGATGTGCTCGCTTTAGATTGGGCGTTTGACGTTTCTGAAGTTATGACGCAGTTACAGAGGGTAAGAGCTGAATGTCAAGCAGAGAGACAGAACAAAGGCCAGGGCATAATGGGTGTGTATATTTGTTATTCTTGATATTTTTTCTCCTAACAGGAAACAATATTGACTTCATGTCAAAGGGCCTAATAAAGAGCTCGGGCCATATTTCCATTGGTTGCTCTCACACCATACACACAGACACACCCATTAGCCTACACATGAAATGTATAGATCGAATGTGACATACATTTTTTGCAGTTTTATTGAATTCTCCATGTGGTCTATAGAGGTTAAAGGGCACTTCATCTAATACAACAGGCTTTTCATTCTTAAAAGTGTAACTGTATAAAAAAATATATTGAATTTGGCCTTTTCTTCTATAGCCAATAAAAACTAATTGAATGACATTCATAAATGGCACAAAAAAATACCTGTAAACGAATACATCATAAGGAATAAGATTTGGAAGCATTTTCACTTTTCATGTATAGGCCTATACCGTTAATCTAAGCTTCAAAATATTCATGATTTGTGTGCTTTGAATCTTAGTTTTGGATATAAAACTCATAGGTTCACACAGGCAGCCTAATTCAGATATTTTGTGAATTAGGCTGCCTGTGTGAACGTAGCCAATGAGACACACCTCCCAAATGTCTTCATTCTCTTGAAGAGTACGTTCTAACAACCTGTCTGAACATCATTCAAGGCACGCTACCTCATGCCCTTATTCAACCTGATGACTTGAGAGAGAGCGAGAGGGAAACCAACAGGTACCCTCCCTCTTTAAGATAATTAGCTAGGCAATCAATTAGTCATTGTACACCTGTGTTTTCCTAAATTGAACTACCCTTTCCACTCCACACACCCTCAATTAGGCCAGTGTGTATGGATGGACTTCTAATCAAAACAATGTTTATTAAATGACCATCATGTGAAATGATAATGAAACATGCTATCAGCCCTGGTTAGAAATCAATGCAAATGTGTAATGTGGGGAAATTCGCAGGTAAGAAACAAACTATTGTCTATATAGTTGACGGTCAAAAAACTGTTTAATCTTAATAGTTGTAGGCCTTAGGCCTAGTATTTCCTTATATATTAATTGTCAGAAATACAGGCCGGATGCACACAGAGAGCCAGTAGCATGGCTCATCTCTCCAGTGGTGATGGTTTGCCAACAAGAAAACAAAAGGGAGTTGGGGGCTCGCTCACTTTTAATGAAGAGATAAGTTAAGCGGAAAGATATTGGACCTGACAGATCTGTAATCAACAGATTACTTATACAGGACCGTATTACACAATGGAGAAGAGGGGAGCAGGGAAAGAGGAAAAAGGGGACCACCCGCCCTTCTTTCTCTCTTTCCCTCTCTCTCTCTCCATAGTTCAGCTGTTAAAGCTCCAACCAGTACAATCAACAATCACTGAGTGACCATTCAATGCCACTCTCTCCAGCTCCAAGCTCCCCATCAACACAGTTTCCCTGTCTGGAATGCTCTTGTCATCACTCTGAGAGAAACTGTACAACCATCATGGCTCCAGAGATCAATCTGAGCTGATCTGTCAAACTGCGGTTTAGGAAACACTCGCCAATCGAACGCAGTAAGTTACTGTACTGTCTATTTGTGTTTCCTAGCTTGGGAAGCTTGTCTGTTTTTGCTTTAGCCAACTCCTCTCTTGTGTTCATTCATTGCCATGAAGAGTTGGCTAAGGAACTCTTAAAGTCCTAGGTCCAGGCGATGTGTTGTCTAGACCTTTTGGGGGAAGGGACAGGTTGAGATGCATGTGAAATATTATGGTCAATCAGATTGGTATGACCAATAGTGTCATTCATGTTCATACATTATTGTGAAGCATTATTATTGTGAAGCATTCCATTTTGTCTTCTAAATATTTGATTGTGTTTATTTTTGGCACCACTTATGTTAATGACTCAAAGATGGAGGCGTGGAGTCAAAGGATTATATGGGTAAAAATGGCTGTGGTATTATTGTTATAGGTAGCCTAAGTCATGCTATGCCTCCTGTCCCTATTTCTCCGTAAAGCTGGTAAAAGAAGCCCCATTTATAAAAGGGCATGTTGTGACAACACATGTTGTCTGGCATCTTCTTGTTGGCACAACATATATCTCCTGTACTGTTTGTATTTACTTCATCTGTCTTAGCAAGAAAAGGTTGGGTGGTTCTCAGATCTGTTTGTAGTCTTGCCAAATCATATGGCATCTCAACACAGTTTCCCTATATGGAATGTTATTTTCATGACTCAGAGAGAAACTGTACAGCCATTATGGCTCCAAAGAGGAATCTGGGCGGATCTGTTAAACTGTGGTTAAGGAAAAGCTCACCAATCAAATGCATTAAGTTACTGTACTTTCTATTTGTGTTTCCTAGCCTGGTAATATAGTCTGTTTGTTCTTCAGTCAACTCCTCTGTGTGTTCATTGCCATGTTGTTGGCTACAGAACATAGTCTAGCACCAGGCTATGTGTTGTCTACACGTTTGGGTGAAGGGACGGGTTGAGATACATGTGAAAGACTATAGTGAATCAGATTGGTGTGTATGACCAGCCTCACTCATGTTCACACAGTACACTATTGTGGACCATTATTTAGATCAACTTAAGTGACGACAAAACTGTAACCATAATATTTTGTCACTTATGTTAATGCCTCAAAGGTGTGGAGTCAACAAAGGATTATATGGGTTTAGAATTAACAAAGCGGACGGACGGTGACTTCTTGATTGACTTGGTCATGGTTTCATAGATTGACTGGAGGAGTTTTCTAAAATTTAATTTAGGTATTTTTCCTCTTCCCTAAAAGTACACAACTTTCCCTTTTCATGGAATTGGGTCAGAAAATGGATGTCATTGTGCGTCTATGAACCAATGAATATGTTAGGGTAATGTACAGGAATTGCTATCCAGACCTCTAAATACCACTAAGAAATTCCCATGTTGAATGACTCCTTTGTCTTCTTTATTGAACCTCTTCCTTGCAACATAAGATTACTGAATTTCCTGGACAATTGGCAATAAAGTATCGGACTGTAACATATAACAAAGGATGACTTTCATTCTGTCCTGTAGACCTATCATTCATTCGTTGTCCCTTGTCCTACATAGCTGTACTATAGTGTGGTGGTTAAGGGCTCTCTCTACTCTCCCCTTGTCAGGTGAGAACCTTGATGACTCTACTACCTGTGGATGAGGATGCGTTCTACACTATCTCTCTGTGGAGGGGAGGGCAGAGGCCTGAGAGCCCGGGTAGGCAGGATGAAGAGACTGCTGTGCCTTCGACACACCCACCGTGTGGATGTCCTGACGGACATGGAGCCGGGGCTCTGGCTGAGGCGCTTCCAGCTGCTGGACACAGAGGTCACTGAGGTGAGTTGGTGGAAAGGTGATGTTTGACCTTTCGTTATAGCTAAGGGCCAAAGAGAGTGGAGTGGGTTGCATTGCGTGTCAATGCGTAGAGGATTAAACGTCTGTCTGACTCAGTATTGTGTAAAGTACCTATCAAATGGTAATGTATTCATTTAGGAGGTTAGATTTGGTGGCATGGTGTTTTCCCCCTTCCAGTTAGGTAAAGAGTTGCTTGAGTCTGAATGTGTAGAGGCTGAAGGGTTTTGTCTGACTGATACCCTATATAGTTATTGTGCATACACATTTGAGCAGTCAGTTAGATTGGTAGCTCCGTTAAAACCATATAAATGTCAGGTATTAGACCTACAGGGAATTGGCAAGTGAAACCAGTGAGTGGGAGCCTCCTGAATATGACATGAAAACACTTTTCTTGTGTCAGAATATCCAGTTGCCTTACTTTTGGAAGCTTCCGCTTACCAGGATTGATTTATAAGAGCCTGACATCTCCAGTGACGTCAGTTGCAGAGCTAGGGTTGAGATTTATAGGTGCCAGCTTTACTGTCTAGGTTCGGTTACTGCGTAAATGGTAAGAGGGAGGGGTCATCACTGTGCTGTATAACAGCTGTCATGTTGTACCTCGGTGTGAGGTGGTTTTACGTCAGAACAGATGTGGTTCTCATGTATGCTGCTGCTTTTGTTTCCTTTTTCTTCAGTAGTTTGTGTTGTTGAACACAGTAGCTATTTTGACCCTGAGGAGGAAGGAAGTCCACCAGGAAGTGTGTCTGTCACTTCTGAAGCGTGTTGGTTTTAACACGCCTCTTCTGATAAGGGCTATCATTTGGACATATCCCACAGTTGTAAACCGTATTTCATACCAACAAAAATATTGTTCCAAAAAGACAGTTTACTCATGTCGTCGATTATACAAAATCGAGATGAATTTGTTTTGAAGTCATCTAATCGGACAATTGTTGTGCGTTGTTGTGAATTCACTGTGTCTCATTAACGTTAATTATTCACCCTGCCCCCTCTGCTACCCCCTCTCATTCTCTTTGTGCCTCTGGACTGGCAGTGTGGCATTGGATGGCCATGGTTCAGATATTCAGATGAGGAGGGGGGGGGGGGGGGACTCATTAAGCAACAGTTACCCATTCTCTCCTTTTGAAACCCAATGTTTGCTAATGAGGGGGGTTTATAATAGAAACTGCCATTGATCAAACGCCATCTGCTGAGCTAGAGATGGTTGACACTTTATCATTGGGCGGTCAAGGCGCTTTCTCATTGGGACAATTTAGGGGTAAAAGTAGATTAGACTACAGTGACAATTTTATAATCAAATGTGAGTAGTGAAAGGTTGGGAAGTCGATCCCTGGCCGAGTCATACCAAAGACTGTAAAAACGGGACCCGATGCGTCTCGAGTGGTACTCAGAATTAAGGAGATATGTTGGGGGTAAGGCCCTGCAATAGACTAGTGTCCTGCCCGGGGGGGGGGGGGGGGACTTGTACATTAAGCTGCCTCACGCTACAGAAACAGGCGATAGGATCCTGCTATATGAGCTGTTAGCTCTGGCTTGCACAAGCCAAGGCTATAAGAACATTGGGACTAAAGAGCTACTGTTCAGCTCAACAGAAACCCTACATGTTTCTACATGTGATAAATATGGTCTGCTTCTAAGTCATTTTGGAACTTTCAGCCAGCCAGTAGAACAGGACAGCAACAGGTGACACTCGCTTGGAACACTCAATAGGAACAAAACAGACTAGTTTTCCTGTGGAATTTCCAACCATGCCATACCTCTTACAGACACCATGGGTTGAGAGCAGTCCTGAGAACTGTCCCGACTGGATTTTAGAATAGTGGCAGTAAGGTATGAAGGAGATACCAGGAGCAGTCACCTGAGAAGCACATTACATGCCCATGGTTCTTGCCTGAAGAATTCTCAGACTTGTGATGGTTTAAGAATTCCCAAAACACTAATAGCAAAAAGCTCATACTGTGCCTAGATAATAGAAAGTGGATTAATGCATTTAAGGAAAAAATGCTAATGTTCCCTTTATGGCAATAGTAGGCCTACAGTAACCAGACATCGTCTATACCTACTAAGATGGTGCAAATGTTTGTTTATTACATTGTTTTAAATTATTTTAATTTACCTAAATAATCAGAAAAAAACATTACAAGTGTGAAAGTTGTGAAGGACATGACCTGTTACCGTCAGTTTGTGACACTGCGATCACCAAATATGTTCACGTAAAAGCGCGTGGTAACAAGATTCCCGCCCTGCCCTCACCTGCTAGTACAGCCTCTGCTCTCGCGCTCAGGTGCAATTAGTCACTGCGACTTTGAACAGAAACCGGCTGTCGCACAGCTCACAGCGAAGCTCACACAGACAGGCTGTGTAGCGGTTAGGCTATCGAGTTTGACGCCTGCTTAGAAGTATATTAATCTATCAATGTCGTTTGAGTTGATACAGTATATAAAATATACTCTATTATACGCAATTCAGAATTGTTCTTTTGGTCGGATCAGCGACATCCCATGTAATTTGCGGAACTGGGCTACTGGCCATCCAATACTTATTTCGGTTACTCACGGATTACTTCATTGGAATATCGGTATCTACCAGCAGCAAACAGAAGAAATGGCTCCCTAAACTACTGGAAACTTTAACTTCTTTCATCAACTAAAACGACTGGGAATATGGGGAAATGGCGTTTGTCAATGGTATTAGTTTTTACCTTTATTCATTGCTTACTGTACTTCTTCTGAAATGTCTCTGTTCTTTTTAGGCTACTTGGTCTACTTTTGTCGCATGCAATCAATTAATTACACAGCCTTTTATCCTGTGAGATTTTAATATTTAAAAAAAATAATAGCCTAAAATAATGAAACCATAATATTTCAAATAATGAATACCTTTACTGACACAGCAAAGAGTAAAACGTATTATTATAGGAACATATTGTGATTTTTCTTGCTAATATCATTTTGTTTTCCATATAGTGTAATCACAACTTTAACTCAATATTGTCTTCAAGATTTAATATTTTGGTTGTCATTTTTTTATTCTTTTGAAGGTGCATTTGTGTGTGTGTGTTCACCCACCAGACAGGGACAGAACATTGAGGGTGCCTATTGGTCCAGATCAGTGTACCATGGAGAGTTATCAACAAAACTTGCATGTCTGGCATATGGAGGACACAGATATGGAGGGCACAGTAAATAGTGGCTCTTGTTCTCATTCCCTCTGCAGCCAGCCAGACTCCATTAGGTGTTGTATAATGACAACAAACAGTCATTTGGAACCTGTCAATGTTCTTTACGACAGACTATGGATATCGACAGGCTTTTAGTGGCTGTGAATAGCATCAACCAGAGACAGAGATAGGGAGAGTTTGGACGTTGCCATCTATATGACTCACATCCAATATGTCTGACCGTGTGGAAACTTCCTTGTTTCCTCATCCTCTATTTATGGCTTGATTCTCCTTTGTGTGTCAGTAGGATACTAGCTAGAATCTTCACCCTAGAAGTTATTATATGGAATTCATGGGATCTCCAGTGACTGAGAACATCTAGATGTTACTGAAATGTGTTACTCCGTTTTTTGTTACCGACTTGAACAGAACACAGCGATACTGAGAGGTACTGTAGTGCTCTCCAGTGCATGGGTAGGCAGGCCTCATGGATACAGTGAGTTCTGCTTTGCCTAAAAGCTACAGGTCTAGGTAGGGTCTTCTGTCTACCCACCCAGTCGGGTCAAAGTCTAGGGCCTACAGAGCTGGTAGCGCCACACCCTACCCACTCTACACTCTGCCCTATCAGTGAAACTGAAACTTCATCCTCTGGTTACATTGTGAGGGTATAACCTCTGTCTAGTCTATGGGATCTTGGGCTAATATGGGCTATGTGGGTCTCCTTCTGTATGTCAGGAAGTGTCTGGCTGTGTGTCAAATGGCACCCTATTCACTATATAGTACACTACTTTTGACCAAGGCCCATAGGGAATAGGCTGCCATTTGGCATGTACCCTCTGTGTGAAATGGTGTTTGGTTGGTTTTTACACCATACATTGGCGACTTCTTCAAAAGTGAAGGAAATGCCATATTGTTTTTTTGCAATTGTATTTTTTTGACCATTTTAATAGCACAATTGAACTACTTTTGACCAAGGCCCATAGGGAATAGGCTGCCATTTGGCATGTACCCTCTGTGTGAAATGGTGTTTGAATGCAATGCATTTAGGCTGCCATTTGGCATGTACCCTCTGTGTGAAATGGTGTTTGAATGCAATGCATTTAAGAAACGTTGAGAACTTAAACGTATTTCCATTGTGGTTCTCTTTGATGGAGAATATTATCTTTACTTTGCTCTGGGTGATGGAATGTGAGTTGATGTAGTATAGCTTGAGTGGAGGGTGCAACGATGTTGCACATGTCTTGCTGAAAACGTTCCACATTTTAGACATACAGGTCTATAACTAGCAATTATACATTTCAAAATGTATAATGTGCTCTCATACCAGTCAGATGGGATATAATCATACAGTATAGTAAAAACATGTCTAGCTGAAAACATGCAACACATTGACATTTATGTCCCTATACATTGTGAATGTATAATATCTATTTAATGATGTCACATACCTGTTGCTGTACAGGCATTCAGTCTAATAGCAGGTACCTCTGCAGCATTTACATTTGCATAGATGGATGTCTAGCTAAAAATGTGCCACACGTTTTACATTTGGTCCCTTAACATTGCACAGCTCACAATCAATGTTTAAAAAGCTCTCATACCAACTGCTAGACAGACTAATTGATGCCTCTGCAGTGCCTGCGTAGATTGAACTGAGAATTCTATGTTTGAAAGCAGCGTCTGTGGAACGGTGCTATTGACGTAGCTGTGCTTAACCTTCTCACTTAAACTGCTCATTTCCTGAATGCTTTGAATGTGGCTGGTGGTGTTTGTGTCACAAAGCATGAGGAAAATGTAGGCCGCTTCACTGCAGTTGAAGTTGAACGTCTGTGAATTTAGTAGAACTGGCAAACCCATTTTGATTAATTCTGTGTGTTATGGCACTTTTGGCTAATGCCAACAACCCTTAATGTGCAATTACTATTCTAGTCTATTGAAGTCTCACCTCCACTCCCTTTGTCTCCCACCAGGACCCAGTGCAGGAGTGGGGGGAGGAGGTGGAAGAGGGGGCCGTGTTCGGCATAACGCTATGTAGGGAGCCTGTGCTCCCCAGCCCCTCCACCCAGGTCCCCTCAGAGCCTCTCACTATGTCCCCGTCGACTCCATCAGCTTTCAACTTCATCCAGTACCACACAGTGAAGGTAAAAGCACTTTGAGAGAATGAATGATCAGAGAGAGATGTGGAGAAGGAAAGACTGGGGATAGACAAAGGACAAGAGAGGCTGAGAAAGGGAAAGATCTAGGGAGAGGGAGAAAAGCACTTTGCGACAACTGCTAATGTAAAAAGTTCATTATGAATAAAGTGGATTTGTATTTGATTGAAGGTGCGTCGGTTGAAAGCGGGGACCCTGGAGCGCCTGATAACCCACCTGCTGGACTCAGAACACCAGGAATCTGACTACGTCAGAGTGTTTCTGTCCACCTACAGAACCTTCACCACCTCCAACACACTCATAGAACTGCTCTTCCAGAGGTGAGACACAGAATAGAATTTCATGGTGGTTCTTGTTTTTTGTTATTCAGAGCAACATACATTTAACACAAATGTAATTCAGTATGTGGCACTGTGCTGTTGCTCTTCCAGAGGTGAGATGGTTACAGAGATTATATGATGCTATGTTACTTCTGAATGTTTTGTGATATGATAGTGTATTTAGCAGACACTTACTGTTAAGATAACTTTTAAATGCATGTGTTTTTTGTAAGTGGGAAAAGTCATTGAAAGCAGTTGACTAAAGTCATCTTGTGAAGTAAACCCTTGAGTCTTGCCTGGAGTCCTTGGCCTAGATAGGACCCATACAAAATGACCTGAATTCTTATCAGACTAATAACCTCTGACTAATCTCTGAGGCTGCACTTTGGTTGCACCTCTTTCAACAATATTTGGAAGGCATCTGGCATGATGTAGGACTACCAGTCTAATGTTGTAAGTCTTTCCTAGTTTGAATAATTCAGTTTCACCCCATACATATTTGTGTGACGTCGTGGGAGGCGACAGTCACTCAGTTATGAGTTTGCCTAACCGGTTCCTAATTACCTACCACATGACGGGTCCAACAAGAATGTCTAAAGACTCCTTTTTAAAAATGCTGCCTCATAGGTTATTAATAATATTTTATGCAAAATAAATAAAAAGGTTTTCCAGATATCATAGTTTGAGTATTCCTGGAACTCCTGCTTATTCCCTCATGATATCCAGGAATTCTCTAACTGGAATTTCTGGAAAATCTGGGAACCTTATTCTGTGATAGCTCAGAAAAGTTAAATACTATGTTATCGACTAGTAAGACCCTTAACCAGTACAGTAGTTAGCTTTTTACTGGAGTTTAATGCTATCTGCTTTGACCTATGACATTTAGAACCCTAGAGATAATGATTAATTGGTTGTTAAGCTGTCATCATAATTTCTGCAGCGCTGGTAGCAACAGGCTACCTTATGAAACTGATGTCACCATATGCTAGCCCCAGGGCACATGGATTGTAATTGACAGCAATGGGCTTTCCGCCGAAGGTCAGGTCTCTGTAGTTTATATGTTAGTAAAGGGCTACTCTTGCTTGTCAGATTCATGGTGTGGGAGGAGAGTAGCAGAGGGCCAACTATTTCTTTGACAAAGACCATGTTGGTCAAAACATTGCTTTGTACCCCTAAATCCCTTGTAGGAGCAGTAACCATTGAGCAAACATTCAGGTTTTTTCTAAGTACTGCATGTCTCTCTTTCCATAGGGATGATATGATTGCCAACCTGGACAACACAGTCTGCCCAAGGAGGTATGAGGAACTTCACTCTCTCAACTACTTCTACAATGTCTTCTTACCATAAAACGCCCTTGATATTAATCACCCCCCCCCCCCTCCTCCAGCACCCTGGTGCCCCTGATCAGAACCTGGCTAGAGGAACACAGGGAGGACTTCAGGGAACCCCCTCGGCACCCCTCCCTGAGGCTGCTCTGTTTCCACCTCCGCCACCGCCTCGCCTTCCGTCGCCTCGCACAAACAGCTGAGACGCTGCTCAAGAAGCTCCAGGAAGAAGGTTGGTAGCATTCAGTAAGGCAAACCGTAGAAAAATGTTTTTCAACAGAAATCAAACTCTGGGTTTTTATTGGACAAATGTAGGTAGAACACGCTGTTTCAAGTTTTTATCCTTGCCCCTTTCTCTCACAAGCAAAAAACGTCATCCTACCTCACCAGCAGAAGTCTTACAAGTTGTGATTATGCTTATTTTTTGCTTATTTTCTTCCTAGATCGCATTTGTCTGCATCAGTCTGCACCAATAGATAATGGTGATTGTCAGCAGAAAGAGGAGGGGTCAGGAGAGGAAGTACCGAAGGAGGCGACTGGAGACTTTATGGACTTCCCTGTCATTGAAGTGGCAAAGCAACTGACACGATTGGACGCTGTAAGTGTTAATCATCTTTATGACCCAACCCTTTCTGTTCAATCACTCTGCATGAATGACAAATCTTAGTGTATTTCCCTCCTTTCTATAGGACCTCTTCATCAAGGTGGTCCCGTTCCAGTGCCTGGGCTGTGTCTGGTCTCAGCGGGACAAGAAGGAGAACCGCAACGTGGCGCCCACCGTCCGTGCCACCATCGCCCAGTTCAACGCTGTCACCAACCGGGTCATCACCTCCCTGCTGTGCTCCTCGTCAACGTCTCCGATCTCTGTCTCCTCCTCAACCCTGAGTCCATCTACGGCCCCTAGCTCCCCTCTACTCCCCCACACCAGCCCTACCCTCAGGGCCAGGGTGCTAGAGCGGTGGATCGCCATAGCACAGGTCAGCAAGCCCAGATGGTATACATAGAACATATACATATCTACATTTTAAGATCTTTAGAGACATGTTTAGCTTTTTTTTTTAAAATGTAGATATTTAGGAAAGCAACAGAAACTGTTTCTTAAGTGGCTAAATGTAGGCATTGTGTTCGGTCCTGTCCTCTGTAGGAGTGCAGAACGCTGAAGAACTTCTCCTCTCTGAGAGCCATCCTGTCAGCCCTGCAGTCCAACGCTGTGTACCGCCTCAAGAAGACCTGGGCTGCCGTCAACAGGTAAGATATGCAGAGGCACGGTAGCAGGTTTATATTTTCTCAGCCAGTGATTCTGAGGGTAAGTTCTCAGACCCAGATTTACTCTACTTCTGAACTGAACCACTTGGATATTCTTCTTTGAGCGGAAAGCAACCCTGAATATGGTGGCTGAGATGCATACTGCACATTTCTGAAAACTGACAATACATTTTATTTTAGGGATTGTATGGCCTGTTTTGACCAGCTGTGTGAGACGTTCCCAGATGAGAACTGTTTTCTGACCAGCAGAGAGATCCTGGTGGAGGTAAGAACCACAGTATAGAACCAAAGAATGGTAGTGGTTAGAGCGTTGGGCCAGTTACCGAAAGGTCGCTGGATCGAATCCCCGAGCTGACAAGGTAAAAAAAAAATCTGTTCTGAACATGGCAGTTAATCCACTGTTCCCGGGTAGGCCGTCATTGTAAATAAGAATTTGTTGTTAACTGACTTGCCTAGTTAAATGAAGGTTCAATTGAAAAAAAAAATAAACACAGAAGGGCACCACAACCGTAGAGTTCAACAGTAAGAACACCACTTAAAAATACATTTTCCACCTGAGTAGCAACATTTACTGTTCTGTTCCATAAGCATTTTTTTTTCATTTACATTTTAGTAATTTAGCAGATGCACTTATCCGGAGCAATTAGGGTTAAGTGACATCCTCAAGGGCATATTGACAGATTTTTCACCTAGTCCGCTCAGGGATCCGAACCAGCGACCTTCCAGTTATTGGCCCAACCCTCTTAACTTCTAGGCTACCTGCCACCAACTAAAAGACTGATATGGGTGTTAATACAGTATAATGATAGGGCTGTTATCATATCGGAAGTGTACACTTCAGCACAAAAGAGCCATTGTACTTTATACTTTGGCCACACAATCAAATAGGGTCAGTCATATCCGATAGCACTGTCTATCATATTATATTCACTTTTACTTGTTGGCTTTGTAAACGGCCCACATCTAAGGTGGCGTATTCAATATGACTGCCAGTGTCGGGCTGGGCACATTGAGTCACACTGCTTTGACTGAACCCACACATGCCTCCGGGTAAAGCTAGCAACACCGATTACCAGGCGGAGGTGACTTGGTATGTGTTGATTCCAGAGGAGGCTGGTGAGGGGAGGATGGCTCATAATGGATGGAATGGATTTAATGGAATGGTATTAAGCACATGGAAAACCAGGTGTTTGATACAATTCCATTAATTCCGTTCCAGCCATTACTATTAACCCGTCCTCCCATTTCAAGTACCACCAGCCACCACTGGCTGCTTATCTAAAGAAGGGTGTGTGCTTGGGTTTTATAGGTGATTCAATGCTCAATCTCAGCCTTATCATGACGGGGGACAACCAATCAGACACCACACCCAATAATAACAAGAACTAAGTAGTTCTAATTTAATTAACTTAACTATGCACTGGCTCTGATTTCCCCACCCATCTCAAACTCTATGTACTTGTTTAAGCCCAAAACAAGTAGATGCAGGTAGTGTGACCGTGAATAATGCACACTATTTCAAGCACTCTCATGTGTAGGAACCTTTAGAGGACTTTATTGATTCTTGGCTAATGGTTGGCAATTGAATGAATGCTTTTCCGTGCCCATTTTATACCAAGCCTAATGTGACTGTTGTTTTTGCTGTTCTTTAGGATGGCAGCCAGCCGGATGACAACGTCACCCCCAAGTCACCCCAGCTGTGCCCCATATCTAAACAGATGGTAAGACTACTTCCTGCCCGTGCTTTTGGTGTTCTAACATGATTTGTACTAAAATTATAGAACTTTTGTCTGAGCACCTACAGTATATTGTATGAACAGCTAGCATGCTGATAATATTCAGTTACTGTCCACAACAATCGTGCAAATCCATTCAAATCTGCCGACATTATGTAGCTTCCTTATTCTTTGACTTTGGACCACAGAGCACGAGATACGTGGAGAAGACTAAAATAATACTGTTAGCTCAGCAAACAAGTCTCTTCCTAATGCTTTAGAGCGAAAAGAGGAAGTGAGGTAGGAATACCCCTTAATGGTCCTGACCCGTCCTAGTTTCGACTTCTCTGAAACAAGTTACATGCAGCCTCTGTCTGTGATACTGGATGCTTCCTGAATGGCACCCTATTTTCTATATAGTGCAATACTTTCTGGTCAAAAGTAGTGCACTATTTAGGGAATAGGGTGCCATTTGGGTTCCACAGTAATTCCATAATATAGATCTCTCTCCGTTCCAACCTTCCTCCTTTTAATTTCCATCCTCTCTTCCAGTGGAAACTTTTAGTCAGCTCAAATCACAACACTTGCCTTTTGCACACTTTAATGACACTTGAATTTACATTGTACAAAGTTAACTTAACTTAGACCCTTTTTAGTCATTGTGGATCATCATCAGGTCAATGTTATATAAAGGTTAGGTGATGCTTTCTGTATAAACACGATCGCTGTGAACTGTTTTATGACGTACCATCCCATTGTCGTTCACACAATATAAACTGTTTACATTGTTTAGAACGTGCCCCAATGGCTCCTTATTTAGTGCACTTCTTTTGACCAAGGCTCTGGTGAAAAATGAGTGCACTAGGCAGGAATAGGGTGCCATTTGGGACAAATGTATAATACAGGATAGGCTGCTGTATGACGTAGTGTCTTATCGTCCCTCAAACAGAGCCCTAACAGTGGTGTAGTCCCCTACCTGGGCACCTACCTGACAGTCCTCACCATGCTGGATACTGCACTCACAGACACAGTAGAGGTGAGATCACAATTCTAATATCTAACCCAATGTATTCAATACGAGTGTGGCTTTGTGATGTGGCCTTCCTAGACCTTTTGGTGGTCAGAACATCCCAACTTCTCACTCCTATT
Source organism: Oncorhynchus mykiss (assembly GCF_057628025.1). Taxonomy (NCBI): domain Eukaryota; kingdom Metazoa; phylum Chordata; class Actinopteri; order Salmoniformes; family Salmonidae; genus Oncorhynchus; species Oncorhynchus mykiss. The sequence continues at coordinate 2,562,963 of NC_143038.1, read as the reverse complement.
TATGACCCACTTTCCTTGTCTATTATTTGTCTGCATTTACAATGGTCTGGTATGTGAGCTCATTTCAATCCTATTTGTATTTTAATTCACAGGGTCGCCTCATTAACTTTGAGAAACGTAGACGGGTAAGTGTCACCCCCTAGTGGTTTTTAAAAGAAATGCAACCAATCTCAGTAACCATACAGTGCTGTGTGTGTGGGCTGTATCATGACATTCTCTCCCTCTATCAGGAGTTTGAGATCCTGTCTCAGATTGGCCAGCTGCAGGCGTTCTGCTCCTGCTACAGCCTCCCGGTAGACCAGACCATCTCAGCCTGGCTGCAGAACCACACCATGCTCAATGACCAGGAGAGTTATGAGCTGTCCCGTGCTCTGGAGCATCCGGTCGACCCTTGTCCAAACTCGCCCTCTTCCTGGAGCCAGCGCCTGCTCAACAAGAAGCTCCCCTCGTAAGTCTGGCCTTCCTATGGCCAAAATGTCAAGAATCCTTTCTCACATAATTTATTATTTACCCTGTGCCACTCTCTACCCAAATACAATACTCTACTGTGTTGTAGCTAGGCTGGGTACCAGTCTTTTTCTAGCTAACATTCCACTCCTGTCATCTCTTTGTCTTCAGCCAATGACAGGAGTATATTTAGTGATTTAATGGGGATACTAATAAATACAGAATACACTCCTGTCATTGGCCAAAGACTATGTTAGGAATATACTTTATCTATTGAGAGAAAAGAAGTAGCAAGAGTCCTGCAGGTATTCCCAAACAACTGCAGGTGCTCTTGGAGGGGAATAGTCATTTCAAAAGCTAAAGGAAAAATGATATCCACAAATGGTTAAGTGTTGGTAAAGAAAATCAGTCCAGGCACTCATGTGGGTTTGAAAGTTAAAAAGCCTTTGTGTGGGCTACAGCATTATTAAAACACACCAGCGTGTCTTGGCTAATGCCTTCATCGGGGTGTCTGTCTATACCTCATCTCTATTGAACATGTGAGTGTTTTTGAGGTATTTGTGAGCACTTTAATTAACTCTTTCCTTTTTCATGTGTGTGTCGGTTGCTGTCGGGCACTGATGTCTCCAGCAGAAAGACCCATTCAGACCAGCTCAGTGTGTCGTCATCAGGCTCCAGTGGTTCAGAGATGGAGGATCTGTCCTCATCACAGCCCTCGCCCCTCAGAGTCAAACTCAAGGTAGATAACCATGTTCAGGATTCAATCAGATCTGGGTTCAAATATTTGATTTCTTTCAAATATTTTTTTGCGTTTTGATTGAGCCTGCCTGGAGAGCCTTTTGGGTGGGGTTTGCACTTTGGGGAGTATTCCAATGTGGTTCCAATGTGCCAGGCAAGCTCAATAAAGCACAGCTAAAGTACTCTTTGAATCCAGGTCTGAAGTTCTATGTTGACCTTGTTTACGTATAACAGCTATTAGCCAGTTAGCATGGAGCATTTATTATGCCTCCTCTCTCCCAGTCTCTGTCAGGCTCCCTCCACAACGTGTCTGAAGGCCTCTCCTCCAACACCACCTCCCCCACTCCCTCCGACGCCTCCTGCAGCTCCTCCCAGCCCGACCTCTCCTACTCCTCTATGGCCATGAGCCCTGACTGCTCTTCCTCCTCCTCCTGTTGCTCCTCCTCCTCTCCTCCGTGCTCTAAGCCCGTCTATAACAAGCAGGTAGCCGACTCCTGCATCGTGAGGGTGAGCGTGGAGTGCGGCAACAACGGCAATGTCTATAAGAGCATTCTGGTGAGTGAACTCTAACAAATACTCCCTTAAAGTGCCCCAATGTAGATCTCTCTCTTCACTGCTTAGGGATGGTAGTTGATTTTCTAGATTGTAGTAATAATAATAATTGGGATTTCCACCTCCTATAAGAGTGTACACTTGAAGCAGCTTATAAGTCCAGTGTGTTCTGCTAACCTTGTCTCTCTGTTCCTCTTGTCCAGCTGACCAGTCAGGACCACACTCCTCAGGTGATCCAGAGGGCCCTGGACAAACACAACCTGGAGAACATGAGCTGTACAGACTTCAGCCTCACACAGCTGCTGTCCCAGGACAAAGGTGAGCGCAGTCAGAGTAGGAAAGAAGCTTACTCTCCCTTGTCTCCTTTCTTCCTCTGCACTTTTAAACTACATGTTGTATTGTGTTCACCTCTGTTGTTGATCAGTACAGATAAAGGAGAGGAGACGAGGAAAAGAAGCCACCATAGACAATGGAGATACACCCCAAATGTGCATGGCACTCAATATAATCCCCATACTGATCTATATATTCCCTTCCTCTCCCACCAGAACTCCAGATCCCTGACAAGGCCAACGTGTTCTACGCCATGGCCACCTCAGCCAACTATGACTTTGTCCTCCGCCAGCGCTGGAGGAGCCATAGCAGATGCCTGGGCACTTCTTCTAGCCCCGGGGCCCAGGCCAGGGGATGCCATACCAAGTAGACGGCACCACAGCTCCACCTCTAGTCTGGAGGGAGAACTACAGCAATAGAAAAGGGTGGAAGTGGAATTGTGCCCCACTGGAACCATGGCGTAGTCACTGTAACTGAGCTAGCTGCTGATGCTTGGTAGAAATGCGCATTTAAGCCTTTCATTGGCCACAGCCTGAGAACTTGCATTGTGAACACCATTATGAAGCTTCTGCACCAGGACGTGGTTGACTCATCATTGGAAAGGAGATTATTTTGATACTCATGGATTCAAGGATGGGAATAGATGCATTCCAGGAGGTTCCATATTGAAGGATGGAAAACCAAGAGAGATAAATATGCCAAGAGGTGCTGTTTTGAGGGGATAAGTATGTGGAAGATGGAGTACTCAGAGATTGAAACTGAACAGGTGAATTGAAGTGACGCAAGCAGACATTTTGTGGCCTTATATCCACTTCGGTGGATTGAAGCCATCTGGATGTCAATGGAAGAAATGAGAAATCAACCACAACCATTTTTATTTTCTACACAAGACTAACATCAGCTAATGTCAACAAATATGCTATGGCACTTTAGACCAGTGTATCGAACCAGCACTGCATGTCATTAATTTAGCTCCGAACAGCAAAGACTATTATCAACACAAGTGACTATGCATCTACTTATTTGTGGAGAAAAGGAACCTGGAGGCAGGAAATCTCCCTTTCTACTCTAAATAGGTGTGTTATCTTCCAACATAAAGGGCATGCAGGTCATTGACCCTGGGTCGATGGAAGTGTCCAACATGATTGAGGGGGGTGTGTAGGTCTCACATAATGATGCAGTCCTTATGGGCTGAGGGGATGACCATTCACATGGTCCACACCCCTGGGTACGCGGTTCTAACATTTCAGAAAGTGAGGAAGGAAAGGTACATTTAAAGTGTTGAAGCAGGATGTGTTCCATAGGCTTTAGATATACGTGTGTATGTATATATATATATATATACACACACACACACACACACACACACACACACACACAGACCGAGACAGAAATAATTAACAACGGTAGATATGATAGTGTTATTAGCAATATGAATATAGACCAGATCGTTTCAGAAATGATTCTCAATGCTATGTTGCATTTCAGTGTTTCAGCTTTGAGCGAGGGATTTTTTTTTATTTTACAAATTATAAGGTGATATTTGTTTGTAATTTGAATTGTTCAATGGAGTGCCTGGTAAATGTACAGTATGTTTAATGTCTTAACTATAATGGGATGATGGCACTTTAAGTCTCTTATCAGACCGTTTGTTTTGAATGTCAAATGAAGGATATAAACAGTGTACAGAACATTAATGACTCACACTGACCAGGTGAAAGATATAATCCCTGATGTCACCTCTTAAATCCACTTCAATCAATGGAGATGAAGCTTCATGGATTTTTAAGCCTTGGATTTTCTATGTGTCACAGGGTAAATGGCAAGACAAGATTTAAATGCCTTTCAACAGGATATGGTAGTAGATTGCAGGCACACCGGTTTGTGTGTGTCAAGAACTGCAACACTGCTGGGTTTTTCACGCTCAACAGTTTCTTGTGTGTATCAAGAATTGTCCACCAACCAACTTGACATAACTGTGGGAAGCATTGGAGTCATGGGCCAGCATCCCTGTGGAATGCTATTGGCCCCTTGTAGAGTCCATGCCCCAATAAATTTAGGCTGTTTTGAGGGGAAAGGAGGTGGTGCAACTCAATATTAGGAGGGTGTTCTTACTGTTTTGTACACTGTGTTTTTCTATACGTGACTACAGGCTTTCTGAAGAAATGCAGAAAAAGAGAGAGGAGGAGGGAGAGGGTTTCCCCCAAACAATGTCTGATAACAAACCCCTAACCCCCCCCCCCCCCCCTCGTGGTTAAAGGCCCATTTGATTTCAGTGGGGATGAGAATGACTATTGAATGTGGATGTTGAAAGACACAGAATGTGATGGTGTTATTTATGGTGAATTCATTAGCCGGTGTGAGGGCAGTGGGTGGTTGGTGAATGTGGGTATTGCTGATAGTGTTGTGAGGTGTAGAACTGTTTACAAGTCAGATGGGGAGACAACAGAGAACAAGCATGAATTGACCTTTTGTGCTGCTTAAGATTTAGCTGAAATCCCTATCAGTGTTTTACTCAGAGTCATTTGTCATTTGTACATTTTACTAAACTTGTGAGGACCAGAAGTCCTTACTAGAATAGTAAACCAACAACTTCAGAGAAGTGAGGACGTTTGGCCGGTCCTCACTTATAAAAAGGCTATTTTAGGGTTGGGGTTAGGGAAAATAGGGTTAGGGAAAATAGGATTTTGAATGGGAATCATTGTTGGTCCCCAAAACATCCTCACGAGTTTAGTAAGACATAGTTGGGTGTTTTAATTCAAGCACTTTTCTTTCAATGTCACTTTGTTTTAAACTATGGGATATTAATTAATAAAGATTTAATATACTCAACTCATGTTGACTTTGCATTATATCTTACGCACTAGTCACCTAGTCCATGCTATTTGTCACCTAGTCCATGCAAAAAATGTAGCTTTATTTTTCATGATTGAGGTCCGTATTGCCACCGTTCTGGGACTATAAATAGGGAGGGACTGGTTAAAACAAAAGCGTCCCTTAGACCTATGCAGGTGAGCATTTCTGTACCTGAAGTTTGTAGAGTCTGTGTGGTGTCGTTGCTATGCTGTGTCTGAGAACCATTTGGAGAACCATGCTGTTTGAAGAAATGTCTTGGGTGTGGAAAGGTAATTCCACTGTTTACTTTGATTGTTAGTGTTTTTGTTTGAGTTTGACAGACTATTGCATTATTTATTGCTTTATCAATTAAAATACCTTACTGTCACTGCAGTAGTATCTTTGAAGTTTATTCTGTTTTATAGAGATGTGATTTTGAACCTGTCCTCCATTGAAATGTGGTGGCTGACTTTGAGCATTGAATAAATAATGTATGACATTTAATATGGGCTATGCTCTTTCTCGCCACATGGTGGCACTACAGTCTGAGTGGAACTATGAAACCGATAGAGCCGGCCGGGGTGAAGTATTTGACAAAGATCCAAATGGATATTGAAAAGTATCGGTGTAGTAAAACACCCACCCCTCGCAAACCATGCTATCCAAACATGTTTACATACCTTTTGTTGGCAATTCCACACAGTTGTCCATGTCTTATGTATGTTCATATGATACTAGGGATCGAAGCCCGACTGAGTTCGCCCACATTTTTGTATTTTTAGTCTTGAATCGCGTCCAGTATTTCCCCCGTTCTGGGTCCGGTTGTTGAGTAGGGAGGGGTGATAGGAGACTGTTCTGACGATCTGCTGACTCCAGTCTGTATTTCAACCACTAGTGGGCAGAAGCGCTTTATGAAGTCTATTGGAGACAAAGAACAATGAAGAGAATGTAAGACTGTTCCAAATCCATTTCAACACCACTGGAATGTACATACACTGAGTTCACAAAACATTAAGAACCTGCTCTCAGAACAGCCGCGGTTCATTGGGGCATGGACTCTACAAGGTGTTGAACGCATTGTCAAGTTTGCTGGAGGTCCTTTGGGTGGTGGACCATTCTTAATACACACGGGAAACTGTTGAGTGTGAAATCCATCAGCGTTGCAGTTCTTGACACAAACCAGTGCGCCTGGCACCTGCTACCATACCCCGTTCAAAGGCACGTCCATCTTTTGTCTTGCTCTTTCTGAATGGCACACACACACACAATCAATTTCTCAACTGTCTCGAGGCTTAAAAATCCTTCTTTAACCTGTATCCTCCCCTTCACCTACACTGATTTGAAGTGGATCTAACAAGTGACATCAATATGGGATCTTAGCCTTTACCTGGACAGTCTGTCGTGGAAAGAGCAGGTGTTTTTAATGTTTTGTGCACATGAAACTATAAATCTTGAAATGTGCACCATTCACAGCCTTATTGTGCTGCCTAAACAAACATCAACAGACAGGCACACCACAACCCCATGAGGGAATGTGAAGTGCACTGTGATCTAACCACTTTGTACAGCACTGGCTGTTCTTTTTAATTGTAGGACAGAGGACAGACTGAAACAGGGCGAGTCTGGATTTAACTAATGTTTTCTAAAATGGCCTACGGCAAGCACAGCCTTGGCATTAAAATGACCAATACACGATGTGAAAGTGATATTTTCCTACCACATCATCCTTCCGGTTGCTGTCCCCTAATCTTTTGAATGGCTTTGATTATATCAAATTCAGGACAAATCTGTAATTTAATAAAAAAACATTTGTGGCTGGATGAATTTACATCTGCCAGATGCCTTTTATGAAGTTTTGCCACCGAAGTCTATTTCGCAACGTTTTTGCACATTGAATACAATTCAAAAAGCATAGAAAAGTTCAAAAACGACAAGGCTACTAACTTTCATACCGTATTCACAAAGAAGCCGAAAGCCTAGTCAGTCAGTTGACGTCAATGTTCCATAATTGAAATAACATCATAACACATCCTCAACGATAAGCTGAAGGCCATGGAGGAAGGAGAAAGAACGACACCCGTCTCAGCCACTCTCCCTCCCCCTCCTCCACTCTGACCTTCTCATCATGGATACCAAACAGAGGTCAGAGGTCAAAGTGACAGATGCTCATGTGAGCCCCTTATAGATAGAAACAAACCAAATGACCGTCCGTCAGGGCCGAGACATCACACGCCTCTTCTAAGTATCCACCCCAAATAAGGAAATAAGGGCCTCCCTTCCCCCCTGTGACCGCTGTCTGGCGACCGCAGCATTCCAAAGGTCATGATCCTGTCTAGCACATTCCTTGTGTGAGGGGGGGTGGTGGTGGTCCTTCTTGGTGGTGGTCGATGTTGTGGTCTTCACAGGTCCTCATTACCATGAACCAGGCCTCCATTTTAACCTCTGAATGCTCATCGTGTGTGTGTGGATGTAGGTCAGGTTTAGGGTTGGGGTTGTGTGTGGATGTAAAACATGGGTTTAGGGTTGAGGTTGGGGTTGTGTATGGATGTAAAACATTGGTTTAGGTCAGGGTTAGGGTTGGGGTTGTGTATGAATGTAAAACATGGGTTTAGGTCAGGTTTAGGGTTAGGGTTGTGTATGGATGTAAAACATTGGTTTAGGTCAGGGTTAGGGTTGGGGTTGTGTATGGATGTAAAACATGGGTTTAGGTTAGCTAGGTTTAGGGTTAGGGTTGTGTTTGGATGTAAAACATTGGTTTAGGTCAGGTTTAGGGTTGGGGTTGTGTATGGATGTAAAACATGGGTTTAGGTCAGGTTTAGGGTTGGGTTGTGTATGGATGTAAAACATGGGTTTAGGTCAGGTTTAGGGTTAGGGTTGTGTATGGATGTAAAACATGGGTTTAGGTCAGGTTTAGGGTTGGGTTGTGTATGGATGTAAAACATGGGTTTAGGTCAGGTTTAGGGTTGGGTTTTGTATGGATGTAAAACATTGGTTTAGGTCAGGTTTAGGGTTGGGTTGTGTATGGATGTAAAACATGGGTTTAGGTCAGGTTTAGGGTTGGGGTTGTGTATGGATGTAAAACATGGGTTTAGGTCAGGTTTAGGGTTGGGTTTTGTATGGATGTAAAACATTGGTTTAGGTCAGGTTTAGGGTTGGGTTGTGTATGGATGTAAAACATGGGTTTAGGTCAGGTTTAGGGTTGGGGTTGTGTATGGATGTAAAACATTGGTTTAGGTCAGGGTTGGGTTGGGTTGTGTATGGATGTAAAACATGGGTTTAGGTCAGGTTTAGGGTTGAGGTTGGGGTTGTGTATGGATGTAAAACATTGGTTTAGGTCAGGTTTAGGGTTGGGTTGTGTATGGATGTAAAACATGGGTTTAGGTCAGGGTTAGGGTTGGGGTTGTGTATGGATGTAAAACATGGGTTTAGGTCAGGGTTAGGGTTGGGTTGTGTATGGATGTTAAACATTGGTTTAGGTCAGGGTTGGGTTGGGTTGTGTATGGATGTAAAACATGGGTTTAGGTCAGGTTTAGGTTTGAGGTTGGGGTTGTGTATGGATGTAAAACATTGGTTTAGGTCAGGGTTGGGGTTGTGTATGGATGTAAAACATGGGTTTAGGTCAGGGTTAGGGTTGGGTTGTGTATGAATGTAAAACATGGGTTTAGGTCAGGTTTAGGGTTGGGGTTGTGTATGAATGTAAAACATGGTTTTAGGTCAGGTTTAGGGTTGGGTTGTGTATGGATGTAAAACATGGGTTTAGGTCAGGTTTAGGGTTGGGGTTGTGTATGAATGTAAAACATGGGTTTAGGTCAGGTTTAGGGTTGGGGTTGTGTATGAATGTAAAACATGGTTTTAGGTCAGGTTTAGGGTTGGGTTGTGTATGGATGTAAAACATGGGTTTAGGTCAGGGTTAGGGTTGGGGTTGTGTATGGATGTAAAACATGGGTTTAGGTTAGCTAGGTTTAGGGTTAGGGTTGTGTATGGATGTAAAACATGGGTTTAGGTCAGGTTTAGGGTTGGGGTTGTGTATGGATGTAAAACATGGGTTTAGGTCAGGTTTAGGGTTGAGGTTGGGGTTGTGTATGGATGTAAAACATTGGTTTAGGTCAGGGTTAGGGTTGGGGTTGTGTATGAATGTAAAACATGGGTTTAGGTCAGGTTTAGGGTTAGGGTTGTGTATGGATGTAAAACATTGGTTTAGGTCAGGGTTAGGGTTGGGGTTGTGTATGGATGTAAAACATGGGTTTAGGTTAGCTAGGTTTAGGGTTAGGGTTGTGTTTGGATGTAAAACATTGGTTTAGGTCAGGTTTAGGGTTGGGGTTGTGTATGGATGTAAAACATGGGTTTAGGTCAGGTTTAGGGTTGGGTTGTGTATGGATGTAAAACATGGGTTTAGATCAGGTTTAGGGTTAGGGTTGTGTATGGATGTAAAACATGGGTTTAGGTCAGGTTTAGGGTTGGGTTGTGTATGGATGTAAAACATGGGTTTAGGTCAGGTTTAGGGTTGGGTTTTGTATGGATGTAAAACATTGGTTTAGGTCAGGTTTAGGGTTGGGTTGTGTATGGATGTAAAACATGGGTTTAGGTCAGGTTTAGGGTTGGGGTTGTGTATGGATGTAAAACATTGGTTTAGGTCAGGTTTAGGGTTGGGGTTGTGTGTGGATGTAAAACATGGGTTTAGGTCAGGTTTAGGGTTAGGGTTGTGTATGGATGTAAAACATTGGTTTAGGTCAGGGTTGGGTTGGGTTGTGTATGGATGTAAAACATGGGTTTAGGTCAGGTTTAGGGTTGAGGTTGGGGTTGTGTATGGATGTAAAACATTGGTTTAGGTCAGGGTTGGGGTTGTGTATGGATGTAAAACATGGGTTTAGGTCAGGGTTAGGGTTGGGTTGTGTATGGATGTAAAACATTGGTTTAGGTCAGGGTTAGGGTTGGGGTTGTGTATGGATGTAAAACATTGGTTTAGGTCAGGTTTAGGGTTGGGGTTGTGTATGAATGTAAAACATGGGTTTAGGTCAGGTTTAGGGTTGGGGTTGTGTATGAATGTAAAACATGGTTTTAGGTCAGGTTTAGGGTTGGGTTGTGTATGGATGTAAAACATGGGTTTAGGTCAGGTTTAGGGTTGAGGTTGTGTATGGATGTAAAACATGGGTTTAGGTCAGGTTTAGGGTTAGGGTAAGGTTGTGTATGGATGTAAAAAATGGTTTTAGGTCAGGTTTAGGGTTAGGGTTGTGTATGGATGTAAAACATGGGTTTAGGTCAGGTTTAGGGTTGGGGTTGTGTATGGATGTAAAACATGCGTTTAGGTCAGGTTTAGGGTTGGGTTGTGTATGGATGTAAAACATGGGTTTAGGTCAGGTTTAGGGTTGGGGTGTGTATGGATGTAAAACATTGGTTTAGGTCAGGGTTAGGGTTGGGTTGTGTATGAATGTAAAACATGGGTTTAGGTCAGGGTTAGGGTTGGGGTTGGGTTGTGTATGGATGTAAAACATGGGTTTAGGTCAGGTTTAGGGTTGGGTTGTGTATGGATGTAAAACATTGGTTTAGGTCAGGGTTAGGGTTGGGTTGTGTATGAATGTAAAACATGGGTTTAGATCAGGGTTAGGGTTGGGGTTTTGTATGAATGTAAAACATGGGTTTAGGTCAGGGTTAGGGTTGGGGTTGCAGATTAGTGTGAAGAATGCTGTTTGATTTTGAAGTTGTAAAAATAAAAATGGAATTGAATTCACTTTTTGGAGTGAATGGAGGGAGGCAGTATGTGTGCAGTTTGTGAGGGTGAGTGGGAGGGGTTTACACAACCCTGATGCAAAGTACTTGCCTCTTTACTGTAAACACTTGCCTCACACTCACCCTCGGCACATTGGCGCCCACCTAAAACAGACTTTGACCTCATGTGTCTTCTCCCCCCTCTAACCTTTCCCCTATCCCTCTCTCTCTATCCCTCTCCAACCTTTCCCCTATCCCTCTCTCTATCCCTCTCAAACCTTTCCCCTATCCCTCTCTCTATCCCTCTCCAACCTTTCCCATATCCCTCTCTCTATCCCTCTCCAACCTTTCCCCTATCCCTCTCTAACCTTTCCCCTATCCCTCTCTAACCTTTCCCCTATCCTTCTCTCTATCCCCCTCAAACCTTTCCCTCTCTCTATCCCTCTCCAACCTTTCCCCTATCCCTCTCTCTACCCCCCTCTAACCCAGCCCGCTCTCTGTCCCTCTCTAACCTTTCCCCTATCCCTTTCTAACCTTTCCCCTATCCTTCTCTCTATCCCCCTCAAACCTTTCCCTCTCTCTATCCCTCTCCAACCTTTCCCCTATCCCTCTCTAACCTTTCCCCTATACCTCTCTCTACCCCCTCTAACCCAGCCCGCTCTCTGTCCCTCTCTAACCTTTCCCCTATCCCTCTCCAACCTTTCCCCTATCCCTCTCTAACCTTTCCCCTTCCCTCTCTAACCTTTCCCCTATCCCTCTCTAACCTTTCCCCTATCCCTCTCTCTATCCCCCTCAAACCTTTCCCCCTCTCTATCCCTCTCCAACCTTTCCCCTATCCCTCTCTAACCTTTCCCCTATCCCTCTCTCTACCCCCCTCTAACCCAGCCCGCTCTCTGTCCCCCTCTAACCTTTCCCCTATCCCTCTCCAACCTTTCCCCTATCCCTCTCTAACCTTTCCCCTTCCCTCTCTAACCTTTCCCCTATCCCTCTCTCTACCCCCCTCTAACCCAGCCCTCTCTGTCCCCCTCTAACCTTTCCCCTTCGCTGTCTAACCTTTCCCCTATCCCTCTCTAACCTTTCCCCTATCCCTCTCTCTATCCCCCTCTAACCCAGCCCGCTCTCTGTCCCCCTCTAACCTTTCCCCTATCCCTCTCTCTATCCCCCTCTAACCCAGCCCGCTCCCTGTCCCCCTCTAACCTTTCCCCCATCCCTCTCTCTACCCCCCTCTAACCCAGCCCGCTCTCTATCCCTCTCTAACCTTTCCCCTATCCCTCTCTCTATTCCCCTCTAACCCAGCCCGCTCTCTGTCCCCCTCTAACCTTTCCCCTATCCCTCTCTCTACCCCCTCTAACCCAGCCCGCTCTCTGTCCCCCTCTAACCTTTCCCCTATCCCTCTCTCTACCCCCCTCTAACCCAGCCCGCTCTCTATCCCTCTCTAACCTTTCCCCTATTCCTCTCTAACCTTTCCCCTATCCCTCTCTCTATCCCCCTCTAACCCAGCCCGCTCTCTGTCTCCCTCCAACCTTTCCCCTATCCCTCTCTCTATCCCCCTCTAACCCAGCCCGCTCTCTGTCTCCCTCCAACCTTTCCCCTATCCCTCTCTCTACCTCTCTCTAACCCTGCCCTCTCTCTGTCTCCCTCCAACCTTTCCCCTATCCCTCTCTCTATCCCTCTCTAACCTTTCCCCTATCCCTCTCTCTATCCCTCTCTAACCCAGCCCGCTCTCTGTCCCCCTCTAACCTTTCCCCTATCCCTCTCTCTACCCCCCTCTAACCCAGCCCGCTCTCTATCCCTCTCTAACCTTTCCCCTATCCCTCTCTAACCTTTCCCCTATCCCTCTCTCTATCCCCCTCTAACCCAGCCCACTCTCTGTCTCCCTCCAACCTTTCCCCTATCCCTCTCTCTATCCCCCTCTAACCCAGCCCGCTCTCTGTCTCCCTCCAACCTTTCCCCTATCCCTCTCTCTACCCCTCTCTAACCCAGCCCGCTCTCTGTCCCCTCAACCTTTCCCCTATCCCTCTCTCTATCCCTCTCTAACCTTTCCCCTATCCCTCTCTCTACCCCCCTCTAACCCAGCCTGCTCTCTGTCTCCCTCCAACCTTTCCCCTATCCCTCTCTCTACCCCCCTCTAACCCAGCCTGCTCTCTGTCTCCCTCCAACCTTTCCCCTATCCCTCTCTCTACCCCCTCTCTAACCCAACCTGCTCTCTGTCTCCCTCTAACCTTTCCCCTATCCCCACTCCCCTTCTACCTTCATCTTTCTATTTAAACTCGGTGTGTGGGCTTATGAACAGTCTGTAGGCAGGTGTTCAAGCTTGTTTGGGTAAGATTTGGAAAAAAGGAAAAATTACATTGGAAGATAATTGATAGGATAATATTCTGTATGTGGTTTGTATTTGTGTTGTGCTTTTGTATTGTGTATTTCTGTGAGGTTTGAACGTGTGTGTTAGAGAGAGTTTGTGGGTCATATGTAGCCTCTATGGAGAGTGTGACTTTATATGACTACCTGTGGATCGGTGTGAAGCTGCCCTACTGACACTGAGCCACTGACTGACTGACTACCTGTGGATCGGTGTGAAGCTGCCCTACTGACACTGAGCCACTGACTGACTGACTACCTGGGCCTTTGTAGGAGTAGTTATGTTCCGTCTGATTGTGTGGGAGTCTGTGTGTGTTTATGTAGCCTATTTTAAAGCTAACAGTGTGTCATTTTACAGATCAGTATCAGGCTGCCCCACTGACTGACTGACTACCTGGGCCTTTGTAGGAGTAGTTCTGTTCCGTCTGATTGTGTGGGAGTCTGTGTGTATTTATGTAGCCTATTTTAAAGCTACCAGTGTGTCATTTTACAGATCAGTATCAGGCTGCCCCACTGACTGACTGACTACCTGGGCCTTTGTAGGAGTAGTTATGTTCCGTCTGATTGTGTGGGAGTCTGTGTGTGTTTATGTAGCCTCTTTTAAAGCTACCAGTGTGTCATTTTACAGATCAGTATCAGGCTGCCCCACTGACTGACTGACTACCTGGGCCTTTGTAGGAGTAGTTCTGTTCCGTCTGATTGTGTGGGAGTCTGTGTGTATTTATGTAGCCTATTTTAGAGCTCCCAGTGTGTCATTTTACAGATCAGTATCAGGCTGCCCCACTGACTGACTTTTAGTGTGTGTGTGTGTGGTCGTGAGTGTGTGTGTGTATATCAGTAAAAATAAAAATAGGTGGGTAAGCGCTTCTGGCCGTTTGCGGTTTTCATGGTGAATAAAGTAACCGTCCTTCTGTTTTCATAGCATTTTTCCACGGTTGGAGGGTAAACAGTGATGCTCAATACAAAAGGTGCGTAAGAGGCATATACATGCATTTACCCTCCGCTACACCACTGGTGTGTGTAATCTGTGTATGTAACCTCCTTTATCCTTCCCACTGTGTAACGTCACCTTATTACCTGTACGTGGATCCGTGTCAGGCTGCCCCACTGACATAATGACTGACTGGCCTCCTCCTCGCTCCACGTGAACATGCCTGCTCTAACCCAGTTAGGCTGCTTCCATTACTGGGAGAGAGAGTGTGTGTGTCCATCACACACACACGCGCGCCTGCCTTTGTGCCCCAGTGCTCTATTTCTGTCCATAGAGACAGACTGACAGCTGTGGTCCAGAGTCGTGCGTCACTTATTCCAGCCAGTTGGACCCTAACACACTGATCATGCTTGTGTCCCAAATGGCACCCTATTCCCAATATAGTGCACAACTTTTTTTTTTACCAGGGCCATTGTCAAAAGTATACCAAACATTAGGAACACTTTCCTAATATTGAGTTGCACCCCCTTTTGCCCTCAAAACAGCCTCAATTCGTCGAGACGTACTCTACAAGGTGTCGAAAGCGTTCCACAGGGATGCTGGCCCATGTTGACTCCAGTCCTTCACACAATTGTATCAAGTTGACTGGATGTCCTTTGGCTGGTGGACCATTCTTGATACACACAGGAAACTGTTGAGTGTGAAAAACCCAGCCGTGTTGCAGTTGTTGAAACAAACCGGTGCGCCTGGCACCTACTACCATACAGTACCCCGTTCAAAAGCACTTAAATCTCTTGTCTTGCCCATTGACCCTCTGTAACGGCACACAGACACAATCCATGTCTCAAGGTTTAAAAATCATTCTCTAACTTGTCTCCTCCCCTTCATCTACACTGATTGAAGTGGATTTAACAAGTGATGTCAATAAGGGGTCATAGCTGTCACCTGGTCAGTCTACCGTGCATTCGTAAAGTATGCAGACCCATTGAATTTCTCTACATTTTGTTACGTTACCGGCCTTATTATAAAATGTATAACATGTTTTTTTCCCCTCATCAATTACACACAGTACCTCATAATGACAAAGGAAAGGTTTTTTAGAAATGTTTGCACGTTCATTACAAGTAAAAAGAGTTTTCAGACCTTTTACTTATTTTGTTGAAGCAGCTTTGGCAGCGATTACAGCCTCTTGGGTATGACACTACAAGCAAGGCTGTAATGTAACAAAATGTGGGAAAAGGGAAGGGTTCTGAATGCACTGTATGTCATGGAAAGAGCAGGTGTCCTAAATGTTTTGTATACTCAGTGTATAGGGAATAGAGTGGTGTTTGGGGCGCTGACCTTTATTTAAAGTAGACCTGTATTTATAATGTCTCTAATTTATTCAACCATGATTGAAAACTCAGGACCAGTCTTAATCAGAGATCAGTCTATGTGTGTGTGTGTGTGTCTGTAGGCCTGTGTGTGTGTGTGTGTGTCTGTAGGCCTGTGTGCGTGTGTGTGTTTCTGTCTATGTGTCTGTCCATGTGTGTTTGTAGGCCTGTGTGTCTGTAGGCCTGTGTGTCTGTAGGCCTGTGTGTGTGTGCGAGTGGGTGGTGCGTTTACGTGTGTGTGTGTCCCTTTCATGTACATCTTTGTATGCCTGGGTGCATGTGTGGCTGGATACACGTGTCTGCTGATGGTGTGTGTGTGTGCTTGTTTAGTTGCATGATGCAGATATGGGGCGAGAGCAAAACGCCTGTTGTAAGCGCCTGTTATGTCCCGTAACAGCGGGTGGTTGGGGCCTGTGGATGTGTCTTTTCATGACGTGTGTGTGTGTAACAGCCAGATGGAGTAGAAGGCTGAGACTAATCTAAACAGATAATCTGGTTATAGACCCACCATGGTATCCATCACTGACTGTCAACACGCTGGTTACTACTTCAACACATAAGCTACCGCGGGCTATTAAGTTGACTTGTACTGTGCATACAAATATAGTCCATCACTGACTGTGTTCAGGCTGGCTACTACTTAACCATGGAATATACTGTGTACTGCTGGCAAGTAGGTTGAGACATATACTGTACATACAAATGTACTGTAGGCCTACTTAGGCTTATAGAGAATTCAGCGAACATCATGGATTCCATCACTGACTGTCAACACGCTGGCTGGTTACTACCAGCGCTGGATTACCGAAAGGCCAAGCAGGGTTTTTAGTTGATGGTTGGGGGCCACCCAGATAGCATATGAACACGTCATAAGCATAATGCCAAAATGTGTAGAATTGTAGGAAATTAGCTTAAAACTGCAACTTTTTCTCTCCGCCTCCTGACAAAATGTGTAGATTTGCAGGAAATTGGCTGTAAAACAGCACCATTTTCTCTCAGCTTCATGGAAAAATTTGTAGAATAGCAGTATATAACCGCAAATTTCTCACTCTGCCCAATGGCAAAATGTGTTGAAATGCAGGAAGTTTTGGGAGTTGGGGGGCCCTCTAGCGGTAGATGCCCCGGGGCCCCAAATACGTTAGTCCAGCCCTGGTTACTACTAGAACTTCAACACATAAGACATAAGCTTCTGCTGGCTAATAGGCTGACTTATACTGAAGGCCTACATGTACTTAGGCTTTTGGAGATAACATTGCATAACCTCATGGAGTCCATCACTGTCAACAGGCTGACACTACTTAGACACATGACTATTAGCACCCACTTACACTGACTGGTCTTACTGTAGGTTACCGTTGGCTAATAGATGGAGCCAAATCCAATTTGATTTGCCGCTTAAACATATTTTGCAGATGTTATCCCCAGTGCAGCGAAATGCTTATGTTTCTAGCTCCAACAGTGAAGTAAATACCAAACAATACAATACACACAAATTACCCAAATCAAAATGAAGAAATATCAGAATGAGCAATATATCAGAGTCCAGAATATATCAGAGTCCAGAATATATCAGAGTCCAGAATATATCAGAGTCCAGAATATATCAGAGTCCAGAATATATCAGAGTCCAGAATAAATGCCGGTGTGTATATACTGTATGGACAGTATATGAATAGAAAATATGTGTACAGCATTAGTTATATAGGATGAGCCTTCACTAGAATACAGTATAGAAATCACTGTGTAAGCCAGTGGGTAAACCTTATTAAAGTGACCAGTGTTAATGACTGCAGTGCCTTCAGAAAGTATTCACACTCTTTTTCCATATTTTGTTGTGTTACAAAGTGGGATTAAAATGGATTTCATTTACATTTTTTCGTCAACGATTTACACACAATACTCTGTCAAAGTCAAAGTAAAATTCTAACATTTGTAAAATAAAAGGTGAACAATAAAACACTGATATACTGTATCTTGGTTAGACAAGTATTCAACCCCCTGTGTCAATACATGTTAAAATCACCTTTGGCAGTGATTACAGCTGTGAGTCTTTCCGGGTAAGTCTCTAAGATTTTTACACACCTGGATTGTGCAACATTTGCCTTTTTATTATTTTCAAAATTCTTCAAACTCTGTCAAAGTGGTTGTTGGTCATTGCTAGACAACCATTTTCAGGTCTTGCCATAGATTTTCATTGCAGATTTAAGTCAAAACTGTATCTCGGACACTCAGGAACATTCACTGTCTTCTTGGTAACCAACTCCAGTCAAGATTTGGTCTTGTGTTTTAGGCGATTGTCCTGCTGTAAGGTGAATTATTCTCCCAGTGTCTGGTGGAAAGCAGACTGATCCAGGTTTATGCCTGTGCTTACCTACATTCTGTTAAAAAAAAATATCCAGAAAAACTCCTCAGTCCTTAACGATTACAAGCATACTCATAACATGATGCAGCTAACACTATGCTTGAAACTACAGTAAATCACCAAAATGATGTGGACGCCTCGTCAAATTAGTGGATTCGGCTATTTCAGCCACTCCCATTGCTGACAGGTGTATACAATCAAGCACACAGCCATGCAATCTCCAAAGACAAACATTGGTAGTAGAATGGCCGTACTGAAGAGTTCAGCGAATTTCAATGTGGCACTGCCATAGGATGCCACCTTTTCCAACAAGTCCGTTTGTCACATTTCTGCCCTGCTAGAGCTGCCCCGGTCAACTGTAAGTGCTGTTAATGTGAAGTGGAAATGTCTAGGAGCAACAACAGCTCAGCCGCGACATGGTAGGCCACACAAGCTCGCAGAATGGGCCCGCTGAGTGCTGAAGCGTGTAGCGTGTAGCGTCTAGAAATGGTCCTCGCTTGCAACACTAACTACAGAATTCCAAACAGCCCTGGAAGCAACATCGGCATAATAACTGTTCATCAGGAGCTTCATGAAATGGGTTTCCATGGCCGAGTAGTCGCACACAAACCTAAGATCGCAATGCGCAATTCCAAGCATGACGCAGCAGTCTTTAAGGTGCAGGGTGGAGTACTGGGTGGTTGCTGAGTAAGTTCAGGGCAGGTTACTGGGCAGAGGCCGGCTAGTGGTGACTATTTAACAGGCCTGGAGATAGAAGCTGTTTTTCAGTCTCTCTCTCCCAGCTTTGATGCACCTGTACTGTCTCCGCCTTCTAGGTTGTGCAGGGTGAACAGGCAGTGGTTTGGGTGGCTGAGGTCCTTGATGATCTTCTTGGCCTCCCTGTGACAACAGGTGCTGTAGATTGGGGGTTCCCAAACTGTTTCACTCAGGTCCACCTTCCAGCATTGGGGAACATCCCGCCTCTGCGCACGTGCATTTCTATCGGCACAAGCACTGTTCATGACACAAACTGTTCACAACCCTCTTATTGGTAGAAATAACATTCTGCAGGTTTATAGCTTATTTCCTGCAATTCTACACATTTTGTTGTGGGGCGCACAATTTTTTTGCTGTTTATAAGCTATTTTTTTTGCAATTCTATACATTTCGCCATGTTTGTGTGACTCAAACATTACAACAAAATGTGTGGGATAAAAAATCTAGCTAAAACATGATAGCTGACTTGGGCTAGTTGATCTGGACATTTCTGACAAGTTATAAATAGCTATCTATGGTATGCAATGGCTGACAGTTTGGGAACCACTGCTGTAGATATCCTGAAGCTAGTGTTCCCCTGGTTATACGTTGGGCTGACCGCACCACCCTCTGGAGAGCTCTGCGGTTGCGGACTGACAAATTGGCATACCAGGCGGTGCTACAGCCCGACAGGATGCTCTCAATGGTGCATCTGTAGAAGTTTGTGAGTTTCCTAGGGGGTCCTAGACAGTGTGGTAAAGAAGGCGCAACAGTTCCTCTTACCACACTGCCTGTGTGGATGGACAATTTCAGGTTGTCAGTGATGTGCATACTGAGGAACTTGAAGCTTTTCACCCTCCACTGCGGCCCTGTCAATGTGGATAGGGTGTACTTTCTCTGCTGTCTCTTGTAATCCATGTTCAGCTCTTTTAGTTTAGTTTACTTTTAGGGAAAGGTTATTTTCCTGGCCCTCACCTCCTCCCTGTAGGCTTTCTTGTCGTTGTGGTAATCTGACGTACCACTGTAATGTCATCTGCAAACTTGATGATTGAGTTGGAGACGTGCATGGCCACGCAGTCATGGGTGAACAGGGAGTACAGGAGGGGGCTGAGCACACACCCTTGTGGGGCCCCCGTGTTGAGGATCAGCATAGCGGAGGTGTTGTTTCCTACCTTCACCACCTCGAAGTCCAGGTCCCAGTGAGATAGGGCGGGGTTCAGACCCAGGGCCCTGAGCTTAGGGATGAGCTTGAAGGGGACTATGGTGTTGAACGCTGAGCTGTAGTCATTGAACAGCATTCTTGCACACTGTAGATATTCCTCTTGTCCAGATTTAATAGGGCAGTGCGATGGCATCATCCTTGGGATCTGTTTGGGCGGCATGAAAATTGTAGTAGGTCTAGGGTGTAGGGTAATGTGGAGGTGATATGATCCTTAACTAGCCTCTTAAAGCACTTCATGATGACCGAAGTGAGTACTACGGGACGATAGTCATTTAGTTCAGTTACCTTTGCTTTCTTGGATACAGGAACAATGGTGGACATCTTGAAGCAGGTAGGGACAACTGATTGGGATAGGGAGAGATTGAATATGTCCGCAACACTCCAGCGGGCTGGTCTGCACATGCTCTGAGGATGCGGCTTGGGACGCCATCTGGGCCGGCGACGTTGTGAGGGTTAACACGCTTCAATTTCAGAAGTTACAGTACGTTCCTGTCTTCACACTAGCATGCCACTTAAAATGCATGCAGCAGCATGCCCAATACATTGCTTCATTCAAATGAATATGCTAGTGTAGATATTGGAATGGGGTCATACTGTTACTGTACATACAAATATACTGTATATAGGCCAATGGAAATGCAATACATTACAGACCTAAATACATATTTATATCTACACATTACAATTGTGTAATACATAACTACAGCAGATATGTGGGTTATTATTGACAATATACAGCAGATTGAGTCATATGGGCATATATAGTGACTGTACAAAACATTAAGAGCATGACATAGACTGACCAGGTGAATCCAGGAGAAAGCTCATTGATGTCACTTGTTAAATCCACTTCAATCAGTGTAGATGAAGGGGAGGAAACCAGCCCTTTTGCACTGTTTCGCTATGGTTTTAGTCATCAATCTAGCAAGAGGGCAATATTTTATTAAAGAATTAGTGTCCCCCCTTGGCTTTCAACTGGGATTGTTTGTCTCAGAAAAAAAACACTTTTCAACCCATATGATCTAGTACACAATAAAAGTACCATAAAGCATAGAAATATGATGATATGATATTAGAAAAACATTGTGAATGAATAAGCCTTTTCATCCTTTATAATATGTCCATATATAGTTCTAATCTGTTTTAAAACATCTACATCTACCTTGTTTATTACTTTACCAAACACACATCACATTAGTGATAGTCAAATTCTATCAAATTTGTGAAAGTCTAAATCAACATTTGGGCCATTTAAACAGCGTTCTTTCCTCCTATAGACAAGAGGAGAAGGGCTATGTAAATGTCTCGATTTTGTCGTTCTGCCGCCGACATAAAGCAATTGTTTGACTTCCACACAAAATTACTTATTTACTTATTTTAAGTTTAAGGAAGTTCGTAGGTGGCATTGTTTCTCGTAGAGCTATGAAAGACTGCTCTGCCATGTCTGTGCTGTCAAGCTGGATAAATGTTTATCTAAGGATCACCCCTTTGAAGTAACATTGCAGTGAAGTGATAGAAATGGATGTAATGATGTAGTCGGCCACCAGAGGGAGGCAAATACAAGTTTATTAGACAGGGGACGTTTACATGGTCCTTGGAAGGTATGGATTGCTGTGTTCTGACTTATAAAATGGTGGGAAATCAATCAAATAAGTAATGTAAACATATACACTACCATTCAAAAGTTTGGCGTCACTTAGAAATGTCCTTGTTTTTAACAGAAAAGCACATTAATGGAATATCTACATAGGCGTACAGACGGCCATTATCAGCAACCATCACTCCTGTGTTCCAATGGTACGTTGTGTTAGCTGATCCAAGTTTATCATTTTAAAAGGCTAATTGATCATTAGAAAACCCTTTTGCAATTATGTTAGCACAGCTGAAAATTGTTGTTCTGATTAAAGAAGCAATGAAACTGGCCTTCGTTAGACTAGTTGAGTATCTGGAGCATTAGCATTTGTGGGTTTGATTACAGGCTCAAAATGGCCAGAAACAAATAACTTTCTTCTGAAACTCGTCAGTCTATTCTTGTTCTGTGAAATGAAGGCTATTCCATAGGAGAATTTGCCAAGAAACTGAAGATCTCGTACAACGCTGTGTACTACTCCCTTCACAGAACAGCGCAAACAGGCTCTAACCAGAATAGAAAGGGGAGTGGGAGGCCCCGGTGCACAACTGAGCAAGGGGACAAGTACAATAGAATGTCTAATTTGAGAAACAGACGCTTCACAAGTCCTCAACTGGCAGCTTCATTAAATAGTACCCGCAGAACACCAGTCTCACCGTCAACAGTGAAGAGGAAACTCCAGGATGCTGGCCTTCTAGGCAGATGCAAAGAAAAAGCCATATCTCAGACTGGCCAATAAAAAGAAAATACTTAGATGGGCAAAAGAACACAGACACTGGACAGAGGAACTCTGCCTAGAAGGCCAGCATCCCGGAGTCGCCTCTTCACTGTTGACGTTGAGACTGGTGTTCTTACTGTTTTGTACACTCAGTGTATATGCCAGGGCTCTCCAACCCTGTTCCTGGAGAGCTACCATCCTGTAGGTTTTCACTCCAACCCAAATCTAGCACACATGATTATAATAATTAGCTGGTTGAAAAGCTGAATCAGGTTAGTTACAACTGGGGTTGAAGAGAACCTACAGGAGGTTAACTCTCCAGGAACAGGATTGGAGAACCTGGTATAGGCCAACGGATATGGTACAAACATATAATAGTAATATGTTCCAAAAACGTAAAAACACAGATCAATGTTTGGAATGAGATAGCTGGGTCATTCTCTATACACTTTCCTGCTGTAGTGACAGAGTAGAACATACAGTTGATTGGCAGTCCTAGAGGCAGTAGGCATGGAATGGGCATAGTGTGAGTATCATGTGTTGGATCTGTAAATGCCAACATACCTAGGATGGTGTTAGTGCCTCTCCATGACATACTACACACACACACACACACACACACACACACACACACACACACACACACACACACACACACACACACACACACACACACACACACACACACACACACACACACACACACACACACACACACACACACACACACACACACAGCCCAGCAGTTAGCCCAGTGGCCTACTTCCTATTCCCCTAGTTCTATTTTTGCAGACTCTGGTTCTGCCACCTGCTGTCCTTTTTGATCCCACTCCCACATTAAGTTGAAAGTGTTAGAGTCAAAATGATTTTTAGTCTGGCGTGCTGCTTTTAGTGTTTCCACATTATGTCCATAGTGTCACAGCAAATTATTTCCTCTCCATCTCCGATAAAATGTAAGGCCTGATGAGGGTTGCCTGGTTAAAGTCTTTCTTCCCTCCCTACTCCTCCCTCTTTTCTCCCCCTCTTCCCCCTTTCTTTCCCTTAATGTAATAGACATCCGTGGAGATCTGTCGACTGTAAGGTCAATTTAGGATCTGAAGGAGTGTTTGTGTGTGAAGGGCCAAGATTGACCTACATTTCACTGAGCACTTCGATCCCCCCCTCCTCCTCCCTCTCCCTTCATATCCCCTTGCCCCTCCCTCCCCCAAGGCCTTACCCTCCTTAATGCTTTTATGAGACGCTATCTCTCTACCCCTCTCTCTCCCTCTCTCCCTCTCTCTCTCTCCCGCTTCCTCTCTCTTTCCCTATCTCTCTCTGTCCCTCGACTTACCGCTACCGCTACCTCTCTTTCTCTCTCTCTTCCTCTACTGTACCTCTCTACCCCTCTCTCTCCCTCTCTCTCCCTCTCTCTATTTCCCTTTCCATCTCCCTCTCTCCCTTAGTTTCCTTCATTCTCTCTTTCTGTTTCTCCTTCTCTGTCTCTCTCTCTCTCTCCTCCTTTCTATCAGTATTGGTTGTGGTAAGGCTTATACTGGCTGTTTTCATACATCTACTCACACTAACACCCCCAGACACACACCTACACTCTTAGAAAAAAGGGTTACAAAAGGGTTTGTTAGCTAATAGGAGAACCGTTTTTGGTTCCAGTTAGAACCCGCTTTGGTTCCAACCCTCTGTGTAAAGGCTTCTACATGGAACCAAAAATGGTTCTTCAAAGGGTTATCCTACGGGATAGCCTAAGAACCATTTTTAGGTTCTAGGTAGCACCTTCTTTCTAAGAGTGTAGCCATCTAACCTAACTGTTACAGAGAACTGTTTGGGGAGATGGGTGGTGCTAGGCAGCAGACAGGGGTAAGCTGAACTGCTCAGCAGTCAGGCATGTAGCCAAGCATGTTAGAGAGGCATGTCTCTATTTCTACACAACAACAACCCCAACCCTCCCTGACCCACATCTACACTACACCAAGAGTTTGTCCCAAATGCCCCCCGATTCCCTTTCCAATACACTACTTTTGACCAGGACCTGATGTTTTAATACTGAAGCGTATGTGCTACAATTAGAAAATAAAGCTTTTACAAAAGTTAGTAGATTGGAAATTAGCAGGATGTGGAACTAAGCAACTAAGGGTTTCGGGATGTTTTAACTTGTTGTAAATCATACAATTTATAAAAGTTGAACGTTTGCCAGCAAGGAATGGTACTACAAATGAATTCACTCATTCTGGCTCAGTATACAAAACAGTTCCACAGTGTTCCTCTCCTATCACTGTAAAGTTTGTTTCCTATCCGTTTGATTGAATAATTGAGTCATGTTGACATGTCCCTCTCTCTAACCAGTAGAACCATTAGGACCCAGGAGGAAATGACTAGCAACATGTCCCCCGCCTCAGCCTCTGCTGCGATAGTCTATGTGCTGGGGGGCTAAGGTCAGTCTGTCCTATCAGATGTAATTCTCCTGTCTTATCTGGTGTCCTGTGTGAATTTAATTATGGTCCCTCTACTTCTCCCATCTCTCTCTCTCTCCCCTCCTGGAGGACCTGAGCCCTAGGACCATGCCTGGCCTGACGACTCTTGGCTGTCCCCGTCCCCAGTCCTCTTGGCTGTCCCCGTCCCCAGTCCTCTTGGCTGTCACCGTCCCCAGTTAGTAGTCGTGCTACTAACCCAGTTTCTGCTGTTCTGCCTGCAGCTATGGAACCCTGACCTGTTTACCAGACGTGCTACCTTGTCCCGGAACTGCTGTTTTTGAACCCCCTCCGTCCCTCCCTACCGCACCTGCTGTCTCGACCTCTGAATGCTTGGCTATGAAAATCCACCTGACATTTCCTCCTGAGGTGCTGACCTGTTGCACCCTCTATAACCACTATGATTATTACTGGTTGTACTCTTATAATCTCCACCCGGCACAGCCAGAAGAGGACTGGTCACCCCTCAGAGCCTGGTTCCTCTCTAGGTTTCTTCCTAGGTTCCTGCATTTCTAGGGAGTTTTCTACATCTGCATTGCTTGCTCTTTGGGGTTTTAGGCTGGGTTTCTGTATAAGCACTTTGTGACATCTGCTGATGCAAAAAGGGCTTTATAAATACATTTGATTGATTAATTGATTGATTGATTAATTGATGACCTGACAGCCTGATGACCTGACAGCCTAATGACCTGACAGCCAGATGAGAGTGGAAAAGGTTGTTTGTGGAAAGAAGTAACTATTGCGTAACATACACCCGTCACATGTAAGATGAGGCAGTGGCAAAGATTGTTGATTTGAGAGAACACGCTTTGGTTTAGATTAGAAGGAGGGAAATATGAGAGATAGAACAGAGTACAGAATTTACTTGTGGTTGATTTACTTTACTGCATTGAGTCACACCCAGACAACATGTAGAAACCCAAGATGCATATGCACTCACAAACTCCCTCACCCCCTCCATACTCACTCACTCACCAACATACAGTGTTAACACTCTGTGTTTTTCCTCCCTGCCTCCCTCCCTCCCTCCTCATTCCATCCCTCCCTCCCCTCTGACCTACATCCAGCATCAGAGTGGTGGTTATGTAACTCTGGGTTGTGTTATTCACGACAGGCTCAGACCCAGACCCAGACCCATTGCATTGGCTTCACTTCGCCGAGGGGTGGATCTCTATACACTCTGCAGTCACTCACACACACACACACACACACACACACACACACACACACACACACACACACACACACACACACACACACACAACCTACAGTCAGCTACACTGTGTTCTACGGTATTAAACTGTATTTCCAGACAGGAAGTTGGGTAGACCGGGAGCCCAGAAACCACACCAGGGCCACTAATGCTATATTATAGGCTACTGTACACCTGTGTGTGTGTGTGTGTGTGTGTATGTGTATGTGTGTGTGTGTGTGTGTGTGTGTGTGTGTGTGAGTGAGTGTGTGTGCGTGTGCGTGTGCGTGTGTGTATGTGTATGTGTATGTGTATGTGTATGTGTATGTGTGTGTGTGTGTGTGTGTGCGTGTGCATGTGTACGTGTGTGTGTGTGTGTGTGTGTGTGTGTGTGTGTGTGTGTGTGTGTGTGTGAGAGAGAGTATAATAGAATAGCAGAATAGAATCTTCCTTGATGAAAGAAAACAGTGTTCTAGTGCTGCGTATCCCAGGGTAACAGGGCGGGACACTGGTAGGCCTATTACCTTATTTCCTGCTACTGGTCATGGCAAACATTTCAAATCCCACCTGTGGCTGTTCTACACAGGTTACTGTTTTTTGCCATGAATCTTGTTCTGGAGGCAGCTCTGCAGAGTGGTCACTAGCTGGCACAGCCACAAAATCTGATTTTAAATCTAACCGTAACCACACTGTTAACCCTAATGCCTAACCCTAACTTTAAATTAAGACCAAAAAGCAAAAAATAATCAGTTGCAAAGTCAAAATTGTCTATCTAATGGGAAATTGCTCGGTTCTTACTCCAGGACAAGACTCACGACAATAAACGTCAACCTGCCTGTTCTACAATGATGACATGTCTTTGCACCAAAATGGTGGCACTCCTTACAACCTTTTGCCCCTAGCCTCAAACCGCTCAAATGTCTTTCCTTCAAGCCTAATCAAAATGTGCACACAAAACATGCACAAGCTTATCAGATGGTATCAGTGTGAACATCAAAGACTCCCACATTTTGTTTTGCTTTTACTTCAGCTGAAGTTACGTCAGTAACAATAGCAGGAAGTCAACAAGGTCTGTGGCCTCTAGCATTAGGTAGTTTCACCCATAGTGATTTGTCTATGTACAATGTGAGGAGGCTGCGTTTAATAGGGGTTGAGTCACTGATGTGTGTGCGTGTGCGTGCATGTGCGCGTACGTGTGCGCGCGTGCGTGCGCGTGCGGGTGCGTTGATGAGTTTGTCCGAGTTGACACTGCAGAGGCATGTGACGTAACCTCCCTCCCTCCCTCTCCACTCACTCTGAATTCCCCTTCTCTTCCCTCAACCCTCATCCTCCTCTCTGCCCCTCCCTAATGACCTACTTTTCCATTGAGCTGCTTTCGCAAGCTTCTGCATACTACAGCTTTAGAAAAAAAAGGGTTGAAAAAAAGAGGGGGAGCGATGGGGGGGAAAGAGGGAGAGAGAAGGGAAGTGAACCGGTAGAGTCTATCTATACTTACATACACAAAGCACTGCGGTTTTCTACGGAATGTCACCATGAGCACGTCCCAAACGGCACTCTATTTCCTATATAGTGCACTCCTTTTGACCAGAAATATATGGACTATATAGGGAATATGATACCATTTGGGACAAAGCCTTGCTATGACTGACTGGCTGCCGTGGCAACGTCTATAAGCCCAGCCAGAGGGGAAATGTACAAGCTAGGATGGAGCCCATAGCTGTCTGGTAACTAATCACCAGCAACAGGGTGTCTGTGTTCCTGAACTGATGCACAGAACACCATTATGTCTTAATCTCTCTACTATATCTATAGATTCACTGATAGAAGATGGAGGAAGACGGAGGGATGTTATTCTTTTTATTACAGGAAATGAATGGTTAATGATTGTGGTGGTTAGTCAATGACTTGCATTTACATGTTTGCTTATTACGTAATGATTTGATTATTGTAATTATGTTCAAGGCTTGTTATAGAATGTAATATGTAATACACCTTTTAGGGTATATATTACCATATTCCCAATAGATTGATTCTAAATTGACTTGTGAATGGCACTTGGACTGTTTCATTTATATTATTTCAGGTAATGAATGATGAACAGCAGAACCTATAAATACGAGCTGGTCACTGTTATTCTCATCATGTAAGAATACTTTGAAATGTTACCACCGCAACAAAGTGACTTGTGGCTTTTGACAATGTTTGATTGATATTATTGTACATCATTTACTGATGACTTACTCATAATTGCTAACAGTCTATTTATAACGTTTATCACGTAACCATGCTGTGAAATATCATCTTGTTCCTGACATCCCAGTGAAAGGAAGCGCTTGTGCTATTTCTTACATCGACAGCATGTTCCAACTGAGGTGCCAACCGACTCAAATTCCTCTAGAGGCATTTTCTTCTTCCAAGCTGT
The DNA here is from genome assembly GCF_057628025.1 of Oncorhynchus mykiss. Classification (NCBI taxonomy): domain Eukaryota; kingdom Metazoa; phylum Chordata; class Actinopteri; order Salmoniformes; family Salmonidae; genus Oncorhynchus; species Oncorhynchus mykiss. The sequence continues at coordinate 2,534,947 of NC_143038.1, read as the reverse complement.
TATATAATTTGTTATCCGCGTCGTGGTGGGATGCATTCTGGGACGGATCCCAGTCGGTCACGTAAAAGCCGTTACTGTTTCAGAGCTAGTGACCCTTAACGATCGTATACAAGAAATCTAATCATGATGTAACAGGGGGCAAAAAATCTACACCTACCCTATATACTGTACAGTATATACACGACATATACCACATACACCACATATGTATGTATGCAGTACATTATATAGGGTGTATGTGTATAAGTAGGTGTAGATATATAGGACTTTACTAGACATATTAGTTTTTATCAAGAGACATACCTTGTACAACCTGACCTGAGACCAATGAGTTTACAGTAATAACTCCTGATTACAGGGCTCTGTGGACAGTCTCATTCTGTAGATGTATTTCTTTACAAAGAGACACAGCTTTATATTATAGCTGATGCAGTGATTATAAATATAAACTGTGACAAATTAGTTTATTCTCTCATGAGATTGATTGTGTGGACATTTCCATAACAGCCTAAACCTACTGTAAAAATATATATTATGTAACTTTGTAAGATGTGTGAATTACATGTAGTAGCCCTTTCCTGCAGTCAAATGACCTTAGTGGCGTCATGGGTGGAATGTTATTCATATTTTTCATAGTTCATAAACATTATTTTTTAAACGCAGCCGAAAATCCGGTGTTTCTATGTCAAACGGTTTTTGTCATGTTTCAGTCTTCTGTGATATGTAATATTGGGATGCAAACTCCAAATGTAATACATTTCAACTGTGTGTCTGACATGGTACAGGTGTCTTCTTGTTTTTGAGCCCATAACCATGTGTGTGAGGTGTGTACTTTTGTTTCAAGAAAAGAAACACCATGTGTGACCCTGATTTAACCCAATGCAGTAAAAGGTTCATCTATTTAGAGACAAGCTTTATACTATTTCCAAATGAGTTTACATGGATATTTCCATAACAGGAAGCCTGGGCCTATAGTGTACAACATTATAACTGTGTTAGGCATATTAGTTTATCAAGAGACAGATGACACACTGTAGCCACACTATTATATAAACTGAACCCAAAAGTTTTCCGCAAAATGTTGAGGAGCAAAAGCCTCTCACCCATTATGTGATTACTGACTAGAGTGTGAGAGTGTGTAGTAGCTTAGTGTGTGTTTATTTGTTGTACTCAGGACTCTGCTGCCCGGCGGCTTGTGTGTGTGTGTCCGTTGGTGGAGTTTAGAGTTTATGACATGACTAAGTAGGTCACCACGGTTACGTCATGGATGTTAGATTCCGGTGCCCTAACTGGCATGGCCGTTGGGACACAGTGTGTGTGTGTGTGTATGTGTGTATGTGTGTGTGTGTGTGTGTGTGTGTGTGTGTGTGTGTGTGTGTGTGTGTGTGTGTGTTTGTGTATTTCTGGCCGTTGGGACACAGTGTGCTTGTGTGTCACACTGATGCTCCTCACATTACTATTAATCCTCTTTGCCAGGAAAGTTGGGAGGGAGGAAGGAGAGGAAAGAAGGAGAGGAGATGGGGAACACTAGAATACTGAAGCTATTTGTGTTTGTATCTGTGTAGATTTTGACGGCCTCGTTTTAAAAGTTTCGTTCGGTACAGTACTGGACGAAGGGAGGAAGGGACAGAGGAGAAGAGGGGAGGAACACTAAAATACTGAAGTTATTTATGTTGCAGCGTTGTAGCTGTGTTTATAGGAGTACAGGACAGAGTCGTAATGATCAGTGTGTTCTGTGCTAAGATGTGTCCTGTAATAGATCATATTTTGGGGAGTTTTCTACATGTTTATGTTTTATATGTCATATAATGTATGTCTACTTTTAAACTGCATAAGTCATCTGCCAACTTGATTGAAATATATTTTTTCCCCCTCAATTTCACCGGTGTTCCATTTATGACCATTTTATCATGTGTGTGAATTATGTTTCACCATTAGACCAGAAAGAGCGCAACAAAAGTTAAAGAAAATCACACGAAATAATACTTTTAATTTATGTTTTTTTCAACATCCTTTTATTTTTCAAGGTTTTCAATCTTTCAACAATCAGAATGAGTTGTTGTCATTATAACCATTGCATTACCCATTTCTGGAAAATCATTTTCCTTAACCATCCGGCAAACCACAAACGTTGAACAATATCACAGAGTACAAATGTCAAGGGATCAGGACATGGGTAAAATACATACATTACAGCATCACAATCAGGAAGATACAAGGGGACGGAAAAAACACACAATAACCCCCCAAAAGAACTGAATCAAATAGAAAATAATAATAAAATAATAATAATAACAGTATCCAAGAGAGATAGAGAACTATACATTTATACAGAACGGCCAGTAGGCAGGCACGTGGATGTGAGACGTTTAACTAGTACAGCCTGTATGATCCACAGCTGATAAAGCAACTCAATGTAAAGGCCAAGATTGGGGATTGGTTCTTTTGACCTATGAAAAGTAGAGGCACCTTTGAGTGAGAAGAGAGTCGTTTCCCCCATTGCTTCTCAAGTGCAATTACTACTTGATTCCTATGATCAGTAAGTCTAATGAATTGAGAATTTGTTGAGCTCTGGATTGCAATGTGCTTTTGTATTCATGGTTTTACCGTTCAAAAAGTGTAGTGTGTAGTCTTGTGATATGTTCGTAACTGGCCTTAACAGGGGCTTTCTGTGTGTGTGTGTGTGTGTGTGTGTAAGAGGTCAGTAAAAGGTCAATTGACGGTAGGTTGCTCCAGGCATTTCCTAGTGACATGGAATCTAAAAGAAAGAGTTTCTTGCAGCGGTGGTTCATACAGACATTTTTTAAGAAAACAACTTGAGGCATTTCATTGACATTGAGAACGGACTGTACAAAAACTTTCTCACAAGGACAAACTGATAGCTTTTCTTTTTCCACTTCCATTTCTCCTTGTTATTTTTTGTTGTTTTTCATTTTTTTCTCTGTAAAATATATTTAAATATATGTACATTTTCTATATCACAGTTATTTACAATCCAAGTGCTTGAAAAATGATTGGGTTTCCTATTCTGCATAAAGCAGGGATAGGTGTTTAGGGAGTAACGGAAACTGGTACAGCTGTTTTGTTGGTGGGGAGGAAGAATGGAACTCATTGTCAGGGGGGTTGGACGTGTTTCTTTGGTCATGGGAATGTTCCCAGAATGCCTTACCACCCACAAAGCAATTGGCCACTTGAGAGTTCAAACCAGAGCCTGAAAACAGCCTTCCATTTCAACGTTCATTCTAACCTTCCATTGTGATGTGATGTTTGTCTTTTCCCGAAGGAAAGAAAATGTGAGTTCCATCCATTCCATTCCCCTCATTCTTTTCACTCCACCACATTTGCTGAACCAATAAGTGATCTATTATTATCATTGTTCATGGATTGGATAAATGGATGGAGTGAGGGAAGGGTCCATATAAAAACATGGTGACACAGTGAACCAAGTCTTTTGAATCTGTCAGTGGTGATTGTGAACATCACTTTGACTGTCCTTGTTATTATTATCATCATCATCGAAGAGGAGTGTCTGTTGGCATAGTGGTAGGTGAAAAGGAGCGAGACACCTGATGATGAAGCAAAGCTGAGGTTGGTTGTTGGTCGCAGTATCTCAAAGAGTCTTTGGTGCTCCCTTATTCACACCTCTTATTCTTCCTCCCTGCGCTGCATCCCTTTTTGCATTCCTTCCACACCTCCTCTCTTTCTCTTGCTTCCCACTGCTAGCAGAATTCTGACTCGTTCCCTGCCTCTTTGTTTTCCCCATTGCTATGGCCGCCATGTTGGTGGTTGCTAGGCAGGGCCAGGTAGGGATGCTGGGGATGAGAGGGCGGGGGGGATGTGGAGGAGGTGGGGCTTCTGTTTGGCACCTCCCCCTGATTGGACAGCGCTCTGTATTTCAGGCGGAGCTTGTGGGGCAGGTAGGTGGCCTGATCGTCTCCACTCTGACTCTGTGGCACCGACATCTGTGATGTCGCCCTCTGGTTGTAGCTTCCGACCTCGGAAGAGGAAGATGACGGTGACTCGTCATCGGTAGTGGAACCACCTTCTTTGTCTGAGCTCCTTTGATCACCATCACTGGACGAAGTGTCTTTCCCAGAGTGGGACTCTGTGTAGAAGCCCTCTCCGGCCCTGGGGCCGCCCTCGTAAGTGAGCACTGGGGGCTCCTCCTCATCCAGGGTACTGAGATAGGCGTTGTTGATGTGGTGCTGGTTGGAGGAGTGGCTTGACTTGTTGCCTTCTTCTCTACTGTGGTGGAGGAGCTCTGGTGCGATTCCTTCCTTGTGGCCGCCATCTTGGGTCTGATAAGGGCTGTACTGGCTTCTCTGTGTCTCCTGATGTCTTTGCTGCTCCTCACGGGCTCGGTACCTTTGGACTTCCTCTGTGATGGTCTCTGTGTTCTCGGACTGTCTGCTTTGTTGGACCTGCGACTGTTGTTGTTCCATGTCCTCTGCTTGCCTCTGGTTCTGGCTCTCCATATAGGAGGAGCTGGGGGAGCGGTACATCTGGATCACACTCCTCTGGGCTGGGGCCGCTACCTGCTGGGGTGCTGGGCTGGCAGACTCCTGGCGGTAGTTGTTCTGGTGGTTGTGGTGGAAGTCCATGGCACAGTCAGCCTCTTGGGACCTGTGTTGGTGGCCACCGTTGAAGGAGATCCCACTGGGGAGACCAGCATCCATGTCAGTGTCGTTGGACTCCATCTTGATCTCATAGCCCATGGGCTCAGGGCTGGAAGAGTCGTCAGACATGCACCCGTCGGAGAGGGATCCTCTTGGGGAGTATTTTGGGAGTGGGGTGTGGCGTTCCCCTCTGGTGGACTGTTCTGCTTCGGACGAGTCGGAGTTCAGCAGAGTGTTACCACAGGCACTGGAGTACCCGCTACTGGAGAAGTAGGGGTTACCAGCACTGGACTGTCCGTTTCCGCTGTTGGAGAGCTGCTGGCTCTTCTCCATGTAGGAAGCAGTGCTGATGAGGCCGAAGCGAAGCTTCAGCTGCAGGAGTTCCGTCTTCAGACGGCTGTTCTCATCATTCAGCGCCATCACACGGTTCTCCAGCACCATGTCGTTCATCCTCCTCTTCTCTCTGGAACGCTTGGCCGCCTCGTTGTTCTTGCGCCGCTTCTCCCAGTAGGAGGCGTCCTTCTTTTCGTCGGAGATGAACTCCCGTTTGCGACGGCTGGACATGCTGTTCTTTGAGCCGCCTTTGGTCTGGCGGCGCGGGACATCATCGTCACCGGGTCTGGGAGACAGTGGCGGGAGGCTCTCGCTGTAGTTAGAGTATGTGTCTATGTCCAGGTCGTTGTTGTTGTTGGGAGATGCAAAGTGAAGATTCAGGCTTTCCATTGTTGAGTCCTTTTGACCAGATTGGTGATCTGGCATTAAGGCCAAATGGGGGTAAGGGAGAGGACGAAAGTTCGCTGGAGAGATAACTTATTTGTATTAACTTTCTCTTTTAAGTCGCAGGATCTGTGAAAAACTCAGGGTGAGGTATTTGTGCTTCTCTAAGGCTGAACCTCATTGGTTAAATTACGTGACAAAGTTTTGTGAAATGTGAGTTTCAAAGTAGGTTCTTCTGTAATCCTTGAAGTCTCTAGGATGCAGAAGTGAAGTAGGTCAGTTGGTCTACTGGAAGACTTTTTCTTGTAGGCTGGGATCGCTCACGAGGAAACACACTATAGAAAGAGAGAGAATAAGAGAGAGAACATTCATTAGTTACCATAAATACTATGCCTTCCCACTGTGACATACATTAGGCATTCAATGTATTTCAATGTTACTGTACAGTGGTGATGATCGAGACAGAACATACAGTCCTAGAAACTCATAATGTGATTAGTTCAGGGTATTCTTGAGTTCACATGACTTCATAACTGCGAATCTGACACTTGATCCAAACTGCAATGGATCTGCCATCACTCATACACTGGCATGTCACCATTTGCTTGTGCCCAGAAAGTATACGAGCTACTATGACATAATCATAACATTATGTAAGAAAATGTTTCATCTTGGATTTGAATCTGAACATTCCTTTTGATCACCTTTCACAATCCCTCATACTCAAAAGGACTTTCCTTTGCTAGACGTAACCCTTATTGGAGTTCTGTGGAGGAGAAGGCGGGGTATTGAGGTGGGCCAGCCTGGGGGTATACAGAGAGGGAGGGTGAGTAAGGCAGCAGCACGACCGGTACCCTTTCCACTCCACTCACAGGGATATAGGTCAACTCTGCTCAGAGGCTGCTAGGCGGCAGGTAGCCTAGAGCATTGGGCCAGTAACCGAAAGGTTGCTGGATTGAATCCCCGAGCTAACAAGGTAAAAATCTGTCGTTCTGCCCCTGAACAAGGCAGTTAACCCACTGTTAACCCGGTAGACCGTCATTGCAAGTAAGAATTTGTTCTTAACTGACTTGCCAAGTTAAATAAAGGTTAAATAAAATAAAACAAATAGGCGGGTTGTGTGGGTAAGGGAGGTTCTGAGCTGCAGTGTCTAAAGTGCTCTCTGTACAGTGTTGTGTAACAGCGCTGCACCAGACAGTCACATAAGAGGGCCAGTCTGACCTAGTGCCAGGGCTGCGGTTACTGAGCGACGGGCATTCAGGGAGGGAGAAAGGGAAGGAGCGCAAACCATCTATGTATCGACCTCTAATAATGTCCCTCTATAACCTTTATCAGTTGCCAGGCGGGATATTTTTTAAATGTAGCTATGAGGTCACACTGGTCTCTTATGGCACAATTGTCTACAATAATCCATCAAAGAGGTCAACTCAAAGAATCACTAACTTGTGACTTATTGCTGTGTCATAACAGTGGGCTGATGTCCTGAAGCTGACATATGACTTGTTATTCAACTGGCTGTGATTCCCCAACGGCACCAGAGGAGAGAGCCAAGGTCTCTTTTCCTTTATAAAATGCCAGCTAGAGAGCCTGCCAGGTATTACACAACCACAGTTAGTTAGTATGTATCGAGTGCATTCTGTGCCCCTACCGACGGGAAACATTGCTCAACATCCCCTTTTCTCACAAGTCACCAACATCGGTCGGTGGTGTTGCTAAATAAGCAGTTCAGTTGACTCATCGAGATGTTACATAACGTAAATGCGCTAATTCTAGATCTGTTGCGCTGACGATTCAGAGACATTAATTATGCATCACTTAACAGGGCAGTGTGTCCTATCTAGATGTTCTATTTCTCCACTAGAAAAACAGATCTGCGAGGATTCAACGTAATAATCTATCTAGGTCATTACTGTGCTACAATTACTAGTTCATTATTTTTTCTGAAGCAACTCCCTGAGCCAACAAGACTGCATCAGTCAAAACATTGACAGAGTCCGTTGCCGTTTGTGATTCTGATAACAGATCAAACAGAGCGCTGAGGTAATCATGAATGCCTGTTCTGATTGGTTGCTGTCTTATTGATTCAAATTTTAGTCAAACAGGAAAACCTGTAGATCAGTAACAGAAGCTTTTGGTCAGATATTGTTATCTTATCTCTTTTTCTATAGATTCAAAATTGTTTCTAATGTTAGGTATTTAATCTGTTAATTTCTGGTCTTTGCTACCACTATCAGGCTACCACCACTATATCTAACAATAGCTCAAGTAAGACTAAATAAGGTTTGGTTTTATTTTTGGGATCTGATCTAAAGCTGTCTCTACTCCGTCTGTCACTGACACACTAACTGAACTCAGCCCAAGTAGAGTACTTTCTAGCCACTTCATTTGGCTATAGAGCTTGTCTGGGTTACACAAGCTGACCTAGTCTCAACCTTGTCATAACAACCTGACCTAGTATCAACCTCATCATAACAACCTGACCTAGTCTCAACCTCATCATAACAACCTGACCTAGTCTCAACCTTGTCATAACAACCTGACCTAGTCTCAACCTCCTCATAACAACCTGACCTAGTCTCAACCTCATCATAACAACCTGACCTGGTATCAACCTTGTCATAACAACCTGACCTAGTCTCAACTTCATAACAATATAGATCTAGTCTCAACCTCATCATAACAACTTGACCTAGCTTCAACCTCATCATAACAATCTAGAGTATGACCATTTTATGACATAATAATACTAGTTTACAGTATATCTTTCTCACAGTGGCAGCTCCCTTCCTCCTTTCTTCATTTGCATAATATTTTTAGTGGTTACACCTTCCAGGACACTTTTCTCTGTCTTTTTTTCACAGTGGGAGACAGCCAAATAGGAATTCCCTCATATTTTGCTCTGCTGTCTTTCTTTCCCCCAAAGAATCACCACAGCCACCACATGAGCCATCTCTTTCTCTGTCTCGGTTTTGGTTTTCGCCCAGACACAATACTAGAGGGTGTAGTATGTTTTAGAAACAAAGTAGCGAGGGAAAACAGAAAACTAGAATGTCAGGAATGTCACAATGTTTCCACTCATCGATCAAAAGAAGGGAGAGAGAGAGAGAGAGCGCCATTGCGTGTCCCACTGACCTAAAAACGGAGCGCTGCGCATTTTCCTCTACCTCATTGATATGGTACTGGTACTCCCTGTATATAGCTTCATTCTTGTGTATTTGATTCCTTGTGTTTTTTTATTACTCTGCATCGTTGGGAAATGGCTCATAAGTAAGCATTTCATGGTAAAGTTCTATCCGGCGCACGTGACAAATGAATGTGATTTGATTTAAAAAAGAGCTTGCTCTCTGCCTTTGACTGCGTGCCATAAAATAGGTAAATAGAGCTGGAGAGGGAGGAAAATGGATAGGGGGGAGGGATTACAGAGCGCTCTAAAAATAGAGTGATAGAGAAGGGGTATTGGGGAGGAAGGCTGACGAGAAGGGCTTAGATGAATTCAATTGGTGGACACGACATTAAAGGAATTTTACAGACACTGCGGTACGTTGTAAAAAACATTTAAAAAAAAACTTGAATAGCCTACGTCAGCAGCGCAAAATCGGATTATAAAACCCCTGGTGATTGATACGCAACACGAATTCCTGGATACTCTATTTGACACCGGGAGAGGTCTCTATGCTACTCTATCTCTATGCAGACGATAAATAGCATGCATTAGAGACTTTAAAAAAAAGCATTGACGTCAGAAGGCACACACCCATGTTCCATGTCAAAATCAGACATAACATATTTCATAGAGCTGTGAGGACCGGGCTGATGTGCTACTGTTCTGAATGTCATTGTGACAAGTTTACAAAGCAGAGCTTGCCTAATGCTGAAATATTAGCCACACCTACAGGTCACACACTGGAGGTCAGAGTGAGTACATTTTAGAGGTTGAATTCTCTCTGTAATATTGAGGTAAATACTGGATGCTATAGCCAAATTATCATTCCAAAGGGATAATACAAAGAAAAAAGCATTGAAGATTTTCAAAAGCCAGAATCTCCCTTGCTTCCCACACAATTATCAAGCTGTAGGAATGACTCACTCACAGCTAGGATTTCACCACCAGCGAGTTTAGCTGGGGGGAGATGTTAAAGACGGATGGGAAATGTTAGCACAGCCAAAGCCGTTCTCAGGCGTTTCACCATCACCTTTGACCCCCCAAAGGCAAGACTGAGTAATGTAAAGCATCCCTTTTCCCCTCCATCTCCAAGACATGATGAGCCACCCACATAAATGGACATGTGGTGGAGAGGCCGGTCAGGGTGCCTCCATTTTAGCTTCTGGCTTTGTCTTCTAAGAAAAGGCACCTAGAATCTAGGGAGACATTCCAGGTCAACTCTGAGTTCTATATAAGCATGTCGTCCTCTCTGTCACATGGGCTTGGGGACTAAGCTACCTCCCTTCTTTTCCATCTGCAACTAGGGAAATGCACTTTATTTATGTTAAATTATTCTTATCAATGTTCTTATCAATGTCCATTTAGGATTTACTTATCATCATTTGAATGGGCCAATACGTTCCAACTGACCAATATAGATGGCACCAAACCTGTGCCAAACATCTCTAATCCCTCTACAACTTCCTACCCATAAAGATCTGTAATACTGCAACATGGACTTCTGCTCTCCATTCACTTGCAATAAAATGAGGATATTGTTTGCTAGGTGTAAGTCCAAGCATCCTTCAAGGTTATAGCCTAGATTAAAGTACCCTAAAAGTGACTTCACTATCGGGCAGCCAAAGTGTTCAGCTGCTTCAGATTCCACAGAGGCTAAATCTAAGAGTGGCAGGAGTCAACTAAGTACTACGAGCCCCCAACACGTTTGCCTTCTAGTATTTTTATATATGGCCAGCTTGTACCAGGCAGGGACACACTTAATCAGAATTCGCTCAAAGAGGCTGTGTGGCAAAGCCAAAGAAACGCCCTCCTGATTATGTTTCATGTCACAGTGAACCGAGTTGCAGACCAAAATGTATCTCTAAGTCTTTCCACACATCCTGCTTTCCTCCAGTCTGAGTTAGACTGGTTTGACCAATATTCACATTGGGAAAGAAAGGCTGTTCTGTAAACAGACCAACTGGCAGCAGCCTAAAAGGCTCAGTGACTGCTGCTCTGCCGACGGAGGGGTTTCCCTCTATTGCATCATGTCCTGGAGTTGGACAACTCAACACACACAAGCCCTGTTTTTGGTTATTATCTTAATTATGCAATAGAGCTCGTCCCATTAAGATCCCATGGGAACAAGCAACTTTATAGACTGGCGGAAAATACCGGAATTATACCACCTGGTATAATTGGTGTAATTACACCTAAATGGGATTTGAGTGTTTTGTTTGAGTACAGATTTTGCAAGAAATATATAAATAGCAAATATAGTTGTACTGACTGGTGGATGACTGTAACGCATTCTGCTTAGGCTATGGGAAATCATCCACAGGCTAGTGTTAAACATTAAACATATGGCCGGTGAAAACCTCAGGGCACAAGTCTCGATTGGAAACACCTGCTTTTACTTTGCAACAGGTCAATTAAATACAAATACCTCTAGATTTAAAAAAAAAATGAAAAAAAATGAAAAAAGAAATACATGTGATATTCCTAATTGTTAAATATCAAGGCACATGCTTGCAGATCTTTGTCTATGAATTAATTCTGCAAACTTTCCCCCAGCCCTCATGAAAGACCATGATTCTATTCATTCTCCTCCTCTCATTCTACTGCGTAGCTTACTAGTGCATAGCTATTATGTCATATGCCATACCACCCCTCAGCCCCCCTCAAAATAACTCTATGGACTGCTTATAGATGTGTAATAACATGATTATAACTATCCTTTGTGCCAAAATTCCATGACATCTAGTTTTGAGCAAATATTTATCATATAAAATGACTAATGGCATAGAATGGATGCAAACGCAAGACTTATACCTAGTAATCGCTCTTGTTCCAAGTTCCAGAGAAAAGCTACACGTGACGGCCGAACATCCTCGACAGGCACATGGAATGTCTGAGGGTCTGACTTACAACACGACAAAAGGAGGTCACCGATAGGAACGAAATCAATAATGACGAACTTGCCTGCACCAATAGACAATTTATTGCACTGAAATAAAAAATAATGTTCTATTCGTTTTCAGTATACTTTGCCTATAATTAACCTACCTGTATATTATTAGACTTATCAAGGCTATTAATGACAACTTCATAAATAAAATATAGGACACACACCTGCTATTTAGATTTAGCAACATGTCAATAAAACAAATATTTTTAAGTAAAGAAAAAAAAACATGTTTTAAACTACAATAACTCCAGACAATGTTCTTCACAGCAAGAGGCCACCCCCCAAAGCGGTTTGATTTTCCAATCTATTGCACAGTGGATTTACTACCCATCCATTGAACAAATACCATGAGGGAAAAAACGCCCGACCTGACATTGAGCGCATTGAGCAATGTGAATCGGCTTCTCTTTACAACAACATCCACCACTTTACAATACAGTGCCTTGATTAAAGCTGAGAATGTTCTTGATAAATATACAGTATGAATGAATAATTGGGAAAGGGAACTGGTTTAAAATAAACCACAATGACTACAAATAAGTCAAAGTCACACATACAGTGGCTGTCTACCGGTAGGGGCGAGTCGCCCGCATGTGAACAATACCCATACCTAAAAGCATAATGAGAATCTGAATCCGCAACAGTGTTGCACTTTTAAACAAATATACAATTCTAAATAATTTGTTATCCAGCATTCAAACCAATCGAACATTTCCGCACATAATTAAGCACATCAATAGGACTCCAACGCACCTTTTACGAACAAGTGACGTGTCTCCAGCAAAAAAAATGCACAATGCCGGACACAAAGCAATCGCTTTCCGCAGTTGAAGTTGGCTCGTATCCTCTATTTCTTTCAACAGAAATGGTCAAATAGCTAGATGCTTCATTTGTCTGAGAGAATAAAAAAAGCGCTCGGGAGCAGCTCTAGCTCCTCTTACTTGCTCTGAGGTCAGTCTGTCTGGTTGTAGTTTACTAGAAGCAGTGTCTCCCCCTTTTGCATTGAGTCCCGACTGTTATGTTGGGCGCTTGCTCCAGTTTCTCTCCCTCTCCCCTCTAGAATGTGTGTTAGTGGGTCAGTGGTTGCGTAACAGCTCATAGGCTGCCTCGTCACGTCTTTTTTTGTTGGCGCGCGCGCTCCCTGTTTGCCCCTACGGTACTGATACCTATTGCTTCGACCTGATGAAACACAATTTGGCAGGACCGGGCCACCGGACCAGTAGTATCTGACTAGCGCCAGACAGAATCAGAATGAGATTTCGGTCAAAAATTTGGTTAGGTTGCCCAAAGGGCGAGGTGAAGACAAATAGCCTAAAGCTTGATTAGCCTACCTGTGTGTGTGTATGTACACGTTTTATTATACTTGTAAGTACCAGAAGTCCTTACAAGAATAGTAAACCAACAAAAATTCAGAGAAGTGAGGCCATTTTGCTTTACTGATTTTAGGTTTAGGGTTTAAAGTTAGAATTAGGGTTGGGGTTGGGGTTAGGATTAAGATTAGGATTAGGATTTAGATTTACATTTAGGGTTTGGGATTACTTTTAGGGTTAGCGGTTAGGGAAAATAGGATTTTTAATGGAAATCAATTGTTCATCCCCCAAAAGTCCTCACAAGGTATGTGTGTGTTTGTGTGCAAGATACAATATTCTATACAAGGTATGCCATACCATATGTGATTGAAGTGTATCATTGTGTTGGTTGTGTGTTATTATAGGTGTGTGTGCATAAAAAAGCCAGGATGGGGGCATAGAGAGAGAATTAATTCAAGGATGAGGTCATCGTTGTCTTAGCTAGCTCTCTCTTAGCTAGCTCTCCCAATCAACACCTGTGATTACTTTATGCCTCGCTGTATGTCTCTCTCAAATGTCAATATGCTTTGTATACTGTTGTTCAGGTTAGTTATCATTGTTTTAGTTTACAATGGAGCCCCTAGTTCCACTCATCATACCTCTGATACCTCCTTTGTCCCACCTCCCACACATGTGGTGACCTCACCCATTATAACCAGCATGTCCAGAGATACAACCTCTCTTCTCATCACTCAGTGCCTGGGTTTACCTCCGCTGTACCCGCTCCCCACCATACCCCTGTCTGCACATTATGCCCTGAATCTATTCTACCACGCCCAGAAATCTGCTCCTTTTATTCTTTGTCCCCAACGCTCTAGGTGACCCTCATCCTACTCCTCCTCTGTTCCTCGGGTGATGTGGAGATAAACCCAGGCTGTCCCCAGACACCCTCATTTGTTGACTTCTGTGATTGAAAAAGCCTTGGTTTTATGCATGTCAACATCAGAAGCCTCCTCCCTATTTGTTTTACTCACTGCTTTAGCACACTCCGCCAACCCTGATGTCCTTGCCGTGTCTGAATCCTGGCTTAGGAAGGCCACCAAAAATTCTGAGATTTCCATACCCAACTACAACATTTACCATCAAGATAGAACTGCCAAAGGGGGAGGAGTTGCAATCTACTGCAGAGATAGCCTGCAAAGTTCTGTCATACTTTCCAGGTCCATACCCAAACAGTTTGAACTTCCAATTTTAAAAATTAATCTCTACAGAAATAGGTTTCTCACTGTTGCCGCCTGCTATCGACCCCCCTCAGCTCCCAGCTCTGCCCTGGATACCATTTGTGAATTGATCGCACCCCATCTAGCTTCAGAGTTCGTTCTGTTAGGTGACCTAAATTGGGATATGCTTAACACTCCGGCAGTCCTACAGTCTAAGCTAGATGCCCTCAATCTCACACAAATCATCAAGGAACCCACCAGGCACAACCCTAAATCCATAAACATGGGTACCCTCATAGACATTATCCTGACCAACTTGCCCTCCAAAATACACCTTCGCTGTTTTCAATCAGGATCTCAGCGATCACTGCCTCATTGCCTGTATCCGCTATGGGTCCACGGTCAAACGACCACCCCTCATCACTGTCAAACGCTCCCTGAAACACTTCTGCGAGCAGGCCTTTCTAATCAACCTGGCCCGGGTATCCTGGAAGGCTACTGACCTCATCCTGTCAGTCGAGGATGCCTGGTCATTCTTTAAAATTAATTTCCTCACCATCTTAGATAAGCATGCCCCGTTCAAAAAATGCAGAACTAAGAACAGATATAGCTCTTGGTTTACTCCAGACCTGACTCCCCTTGACCAGCACAAAAACATCCTGTGGCGGACTACAATAGCATTGAATAGTCCCAGCGATATGCAACTGTTCAGGGAAGTCAGGAACCAATATACACATTCAGTCAGGAAAGCAAAGGCTAGCTTTTTCAAGCAGAAATTTGCATCCTGTAGCTCTAACTCCCCAAATTTTTGGGACACTGTAAAGTCCATGGAGAACAAGAGCACCTCCTCCCAGCTGCCCGCTGCACTGAGGCAAGGTAACACGTCACCACCGATAAATCCATGATAATCGAACATTTCAATAAGCATTTCTCAACGGCTGGCCATGCCTTCCTCCTGGCTACTCTAACGGGGGTGACACCCTAGACCCAAACTGTTACAGACCTATATCCATCCTGCCCTGCCTATCTAAAGTCTTCGAAAGTCAAGTTAATAAAAAGATCACTGACCATTTCGAATGCCACAGTACCTTCTCCGCTGTGCAATCCGGTTTCCGAGCTGGTCACGGGTGCACCTCAGCCACACTCAAGGTACTAAACGATATCATAACCGCCATCGATAAAAGACAGTACTGTGCAGCTGTCTTCATCAACCTGGCCAAGGCTTTCGACTCTGTCAATCACCGTATTCTTATCGGCAGACTCAATAGCCTTGGTTTTTCTAATGACTGTCTCGCCTGGTTCACCAACTACTTTGCAGACAGAGTTCAGTGTGTCAAATCAGAGGGCATGTTGTCTGGACCTCTGGCCGTCTCTATGGGGGTACCACAGGGTTAAATTCTCGGGCCGACTCTTTTCTCTGTATATATCAATGATTTCGCTCTTGCTGCGGGCGATTCCCTAATCCACCTCTACGCAGATGACACCATTCTGTATACTTCTGGCCCTTCCTTGGACACTGTGCTATCTAACCTCCAAACGAGCTTCAATGGCATACAACACTCCTTCTGTGGCCTCCAACTGCTCTTAAACGATAGTAAAACCAAATGCATGCTTTTCAACCGTTCGCTGCCCGCACCTGCCCGCCCAACTAGCATCACCACCCTGGACGGTTCCGACTTATATGTGGACAACTATAAATACCTAGGTGTCTGGTTAGACTGTAAACTCTCCTTCCAGACTCATATTAAACATCTCCAATCCAAAATCAAATCTAGAATCGGCTTTCTATTTCGCAACAAAGCCTCCTTCACTCACGCTGCCAAACGTACCCTACTGATCCGTACCGATCCTCGACTTTGGCGATGTCATCTACAAAATAGCTTCCAATACTCTACTCAGGAAACTGAATGCAGTCTATCACAGTGCAATACGTTTTGTTACCAAATCACCTTATACCACCCACCACTGCGACCTGAATGCTTTAGTCAGGTGGCCCTCGCTACATATTCATCGCCAGACCCCAGGTCATCTATAAGTCTATGCTAGGTAAAGCTCCGCCTTATCTCAGTTCACTGGTCATGATAACAACACCCACCCATAGCACACGTTCCAGCAGGTATATCTCACTGATCATCCCCGATGCCAACACCTCATTTGGCCTCCTTTCCTTACAGTTCTCTGCTGCCAGTGACTGGAACTAATTGCAAAAATCGCTGAAGCTGGAGACTTATATTTCTTTCACCAACTTTAAACATCAGCTATCTGAGCAGCTAACCGATCGCTGCAGCTGTACATAGTCCATCTGTATATAGCCCACCCAATCTACCTACTTCATCCCCATACTGTTTTTATTTTATTTACTTTTCAGCTCTTTTGCACACCAGTATCTCTACTTGCATATCATCATCTGCTCATTTATCACTCCAGTGTTAATCTGCTAAATTGTAATTATTATCCTATGGCCTATTTATTGCCTACCTCCTCATGCCTTTTGCACACACTGCATATAGACTTCCTTTTTTTCTACTGTGTCATTGACTTGTTAATTGTTTACTCCATGTGTTGTTATCTGTGTCACACTGCTTTGCTTTATCTTGGCCAGGTCGCAGTTGTAAATGAGAACTTGTTCTCAGCTAGCCTACCTGGTTAAATAAAGGTGAAATATATATATATATATATATATATATATATATTTAATCAGCCTCATCACACAATTTATTGCACAACTAAAATGACATCACAGTTACAACCTGCTATTAAATTCAAGGTTATGTTCCAAATGGCACCCTATTCCCTATATAGTGCAAAACTTTTTAACCCATAGGGCTCTGGTCAAAAAAGGTGCACTACATAGGGAACAGGGTGGGTGCATTGGGATGCAGCCCAAGTCATTTTTCATAGCAAAAGCACTCAGGGCGAAAGAGAGATATATTGTATAAGAAAAACAAAGTGTTTATCCCAATTCAGCTCCCTTCAATATACATTCAAACTAAACTCATCAATCACAATGGGCATGAGTGTTCAAATAAATCACTCTAGATAAAATAATGAGATCAGTCAATAAATCCCTAACTTCATCCTATTAGGTGATGTGTTACATCTTAAACATGTATAATCCTCAAAATGATGCTTATAGCCATGTCATTAATCTGTTTTTATGTATATGCTTCCCCCCTTTTGAAGGTTATATATAGCATCACAAACTTCTACCTTCTTGGATATATACAGTTGAAGTCGGAAGTTTACATACACTTAGGCTGGACTCATTAAAGATCGTTTTTCATCCACTCCCCAAATTTCTTGTTAACAAACTATAGTTTTGGCAAGTCAGTTAGGACATCTACTTTGCCCATGGCACAAGTCATTTTTCCAACAATTGTTTACAGACAGATTATTTCAATTATAATTCACTGTATCACAATTCCAGTGGTTCAGAAGTTTGCATACACAAATTTGACCGTGCCTTTAAACAGCTTGGAAAATTCCAGAAAATAATGTCATGGCTTTAGAAGCTTCTGATAGGTTAATTGACATCATTTGAGTCAATTGAAGGTGTACCTGTGGATGTATTTCAAGGCCTACCTTCAAACTCAGTGCCTCTTTGCTTGATCATGGGAAAATCAAAAGAAATCAGCCAAGACATCAGAAGAATAATTGTAGACCTCCACAAGTCTGGTTCATCCTTGGGAGTAATTTCCAAATGCCTGAAGGTAGTTCATCTGGCTTGCTAGGACTCTCATTTGGATTACATAGGGAACATAACGATTGAGCCCTGAAGCTCCGTTTTATGTCATAACGATTGAGCCCTGATGCTCCGTTTTATGTCATAACGATTGAGCCCTGATGCTCCGTTTTATGTCATAACGATTGAGCCCTGAAGCTCCGTTTTATGTCATAACGATTGAGCCCTGAAGCTCTGTTTTATGTCATAACGATTGAGCCCTGAAGCTCCGTTTTATGTCATAACGATTGAGCCCTGATGCTCCGTTTTATGTCATAACGATTGAGCCCTGATGCTCCGTTTTATGTCATAACGATTGAGCCCTGAAGCTCCGTTTTATGTCATAACAATTGAGCCCTGAAGCTCAGTTTTATGCCATAAGACAAGCTGTTTCCAAGGCGATTTTTGTAACAACATCAAGAGCCTCTCTGGATGTCCGTGGTGATAGATAACTATAGTCAAGGACAGCTTCAGTTATTCTATTGGCACTCTGAATGGGTTTTTATTCTCGGTCCGTAGTGTTTTCTCTATTGTATCATAGAGCAGGCCTGCCATTCAGAATGACCTTGGAGATAAGGAAATAACAGCCAATGGAGAAAGCAATGATGTTGTTTTCAATGGAAGAAGGTTATCACACATTTAATAGAAGTGATTATTCTCTCACATTTTCTCTAATACAATACTGCTGTCCCTTTGATCTCCCATTTCAGAGATATAAAAATGGGGGAAAATGGAATCACTTCTTATCATATTGCCTTTGAGCATTTTTGGATATATGGAATTTGAGAACTGACCTGTTGCACTACAAGGGTGAAAGACACATGAACATAAAGAAATCCTGTTCTCCATAGACGTCAAGCATCAAATGGTTTTGAGGACCCTAGGCTGTTGTCTTCACTTATTTATGCTTATTACTTGATGCACACACACACACACACACACACACACACACACACACACACACACACACACACACACACACACACACACACACACACACACACACACACACACACACACACACACACACACACACACACACACACACAATGCCATTCTTCAATCTAATGGTAACCTCTTCATTGCCTCCAATAAACCTCCAACAAGTAGTGTTGAGGAGAGTGAGTTTCTATCTCTGTAAGACAAAAGAGGAAAGGCCATAACGTGTGTATAGTATCGTTATTAGTGTCAGTAGAGCGTTTAACCCTTTGAACTTTATGGACTGTAGCATTGGTCAGCTCAGGGTTTACTCCAACGCCCTCTGTGCTGATTAGTCATCTTTCTTATTAACCCTAAACACACAGAGAGAAGTATCTACTGTACAGATCTACTGTATCTTACAGTAGAGCTGACTCTATATTCCAATATCCTGTTGGAATCCATCCAATTCCAATGCCAATTCAAATGCTTTTTCTTGCCACTTTTTTTAGTGTGCGTATGTTCATTAAAACAGTGTCAAACCTGGAGTCAAATGTTTTCACAGTGTTACATAATTGCTTTTACATATGCCACGGAGAAGCCCCTTTGGAAACATGGAATAAAGGAATCAATTGGAAAGGATTAAGAAAGAACAGATTCATATACATCCCTTCTTCCACCCCCCTTTTCTTCCATTCCCCTCTCTCCTTCCATCCCCCTCTCCTTCCCTCCCCCTCTCTTTGTTACCACACCACCGTCAGTCAGACAATCTTGGGGAGACGTTGACCTTAAACTTGGTAGCTCCTACCCCCTCTACTCCGACAACAACCACCCAACCCCCAACGCACTCCCCCCAGAGCTGCGTCTGCTGCACAGTGTTCCCTTGGCAACCGTCATAGCCAGCGTCTGCCTAGCAACCAGCAACCAGACTGTCTGTATGGTCTATGGATTATAGGAATGGGGGTTGGTTGTAGACTAGACTAGAGGGAGGGGTGTTGGGGACTGGGGTAGAGTAGACAAAACAACTGATGTGTATCTATTGGGCTATTCAGTGTTATTGTTAGGCAGGCGGGGAGGAAACAGACCGAGGTAGACTCAGTGAACTGGGGGGTTACCATGTATGGAGTCCATGCCTGTCAAAAACAATATCTGGGGTGTCTCACTCACACTCTCCATGTTATCGCCAGTTATCTCACACACATTTTTTTTAAAGAGTGAAAAAAGGAAAGATGAGAGAAAAAGAACAAGAATATTAACATTATAAACCTATGCCAGGAAATATGTTAAATACGTCTAAGTAACCAGGCTCACTACTGGAACGATAAGGACTGGTGTAGCATGAGGCTGTAGAGAGTCTACTACTGGAACGATAAGGACTGGTGTAGCATGAGGCTGTAGAGAGTCTACTACTGGAACGATAAGGACTGGTGTAGCATGAGGCTGTAGAGAGTCTACTACTGGAACGATAAGGACTGGTGTGACATGAGGCTGTAGAGAGTCTACTACTGGAACGATAAGGACTGGTGTAGCATGAGGCTGTAGAGAGTCTACTACTGGAACGATAAGGACTGGTGTGACATGAGGCTGTAGAGAGTCTACTACTGGAACGATAAGGACTGGTTTGGCATGAGGCTGTAGAGAGTCTACTACTGGAACGATAAGGACTGGTTTGGCATGAGGCTGTAGAGAGTCTACTACTGGAACGATAAGGACTGGTGTGGCATGAGGCATGTGCTCTGACAAATACACTGTAGAGAGTCTACTACTGGAACGATAAGGACTGGTGTAGCATGAGGCATGTGCTCTGACAAATACACTGTAGAGAGTCTACTACTGGAACGATAAGGACTGGTGTGGCATGAGGCTGTAGAGAGTCTACTACTGGAACGATAAGGACTGGTGTGACATGAGGCTGTAGAGAGTCTACTACTGGAACGATAAGGACTGGTGTGCCATGAGCCTGTAGAGAGTCTACTACTGGAACGATAAGGACTGGTGTGACATGAGGCTGTAGAGAGTCTACTACTGGAACAATAAGGACTGGTGTGACATGAACCTGTAGAGAGTCTACTACTGGAACAATAAGGACTGGTGTGACATGAGCCTGTAGAGAGTCTACTACTGGAACAATAAGGACTGGTGTGGCATGAGGCATGTGTTCTGACAAATACACTGTAGAGAGTCTACTACTGGAACGATAAGGTTCTGGTGTGACTTGAGGCTGTAGAGAGTCTACTACTGGAACGATAAGGACTGGTGTGGCATGAGGCTGTAGAGAGTCTACTACTGGAACGATAAGGACTGGTGTGGCATGAGGCTGTAGAGAGTCTACTACTGGAACGATAAGGACTGGTGTGACATGAGGCTGTAGAGAGTCTACTACTGGAACAATAAGGACTGGTGTGGCATGAGGCTGTAGAGAGTCTACTACTGGAACAATAAGGACTGGTGTGACATGAGGCTGTAGAGAGTCTACTACTGGAACAATAAGGACTGGTGTGGCATGAGGCTGTAGAGAGTCTACTACTGGAACAATAAGGACTGGTGTGGCATGAGGCATGTGCTCTGACAAATACACTGTAGAGAGTCTACTACTGGAACAATAAGGACTGGTGTGGCATGAGGCATGTGCTCTGACAAATACACTGTAGAGAGTCTACTACTTGAACGAGAAGGACTGGTGTAGCATGAGGCATGTGCTCTGACAAATACACTGTAGAGAGTCTACTACTGGACAAATACACTATAGAGAGTCTACTACTTGAACGAGAAGGACTGGTGTAGCATGAGGCATGTGCTCTGACAAATACACTGTAGAGAGTCTACTACTGGACAAATACACTATAGAGAGTCTACTACTGGAACGATAAAGACTGGTGTGGAAACGGATATTTCTGCTGTGGGTGAAGTGTTCAGCTACAGAGAGTGCCGGATGCCACCTAGTGTTGGGTTTTGATCATTGAAGAACAACAGCTTCCAAACCTGTTCTGTATGTATCTCTGAATATCACCGAGCCAGTAGTGAACAGTTAGCATCTCTTACTCTATACGAAGTAGTCTTCTACACTATCATCATATCTCCTGTATTAGCGTCTCTCCCCCTCCCTCCTTTGACTTCCCTTTTTCTATCTACTCTTCTTCTCTCTATACCCCTCCTTTTCTCTCCTTTTTTCTTCTCTAAGTCTTTCTTTCTCTCCGTTTTCTTTCTCTCCATTCATATTCAGGTCCAGAAGTGCTTCCTGACATGGGCCAATCAATATCCTGTCCTCTCCTTGAAGCTTAAAATAGCTTCTCCTCCTGCTGCTGCTGACGTTGTCTCTCTCTCTGTGTGTGTGTGTGTGTGTGTGTGTGTGTGTGTGTGTGTGTGTGTGTGTGTGTGTGTGTGTGTGTGTGTGTGTGTGTGTGTGTGTGTGTGTGTGTGTGTGTGTGTGTGTGTGTGTGTGTGGCTACTGCTGACGTGGTACATATGAGTCACTCAGAGACCCACTCTCTCCCCCATCCCATCCCCATCACTGAACAGAGAGGGAGGCCTAGATTATGCCCCAATCTCCATTTTTATCCATTTTATTGTAACACATTTGCACTGCCCGTACTTTACCTTCATGTACATATTGTAGAGATGCATTGTATCTACAGAACCCCTCCTTTTCCCCCTTTAACGCCTTGCTCTGTTCAGCTGTGTGCACTGCCGTGTCGTGCTAGTGACCCTTAGAGAAAGATATCACCCGTTCATCGTTGGTGAGAGAGAGAGAGAGAGAGAGAGAGAGAGAGAGAGAGAGAGAGAGAGAGAGAGAGAGAGAGAGAGAGAGAGTTAGATAGATAGATAGATAGATCGATAGATCGAGAGAGAGAGAGTTATATATATATAGATAGATAGATAGATAGATAGATAGATAGATAGATCGATAGATAGATAGATAGATAGATAGAGAGATGCAAGGCCTCTGTAGACCACTGTCCCCATCTCCCCCCCTCTCTCTTCTTACTTACTCTCTCACTACCTCTCCCTGCCTGTCTCATTAGGTTCAAGCACGCAAACAGTAGTGTATACATAGAGGGTTGGAAAAGAGCACCATTAAAGTATATCACTGATGCAGAAAACACGAGCTGGGTGGGTAGACTACTACATATATTTATAGTGGATGAGGATATTTCCCTCCATTACAATGTAAAGCACTTGGTGGTCTGTGTAAACTGTGAATCCATTTAGACCAGCTGTTTAGTGATGTATTCTGTGTTGGTGGACCTTTATAATTCATGCTTTTAGCACAGTAGAAACACAGCGGTTTGTTCGGGAATACAGCCTGTTTTCTTTTTTACTCTCTACCTCGATCCCTCATATGACTCACTGGAGATGACTCGTCATGTGCTGCGAGAACACTTCCTAGGAGTGTGTGGGGTCGTAACCACGTGTACGAGGCTACTAGTAACTTCAGACTCGCTGCATTAATAAGAGAATGGTGGGTGTGAGACTACCGGTGTAAGACACACGCAATAAAGTATCATAAATGTGTATTAGTCACGTAATAAAGTATCATAAATGTGTATTAGTCACGTAATAAAGTATCATAAATGTGTATTAGTCACGTAATAAAGTATCATAAATGTGTATTAGTCACGTAATAAAGTATCATAAATGTGTATTAGTCACGTAATAAAGTATCATAAATGTGTATTAGTCACGTAATAGAAACTCATAGACACAAAACACTGATTAGGAAAAACGGTTTATTTATTGACGTACATGTACAGCATATCGCATTACTTACAGTTGAAATGAAAAAATATGCACATATAATCTGTTATTATGATATTTTATTAGCCAAACCGTTTAAGACAAACTGTGTAGAAACAAACAGAGGTGAGGGATCCCATGTCCTACAGCAGCAGGGTAATCGGACATGTAACGCAATAATACAAACGGAATGAGTTCACAAAGGATCCATCTCTGACCTCAGTGTGTGTACCGCTGCATGTACTCAGGTTTACCAGTGTGATCCAGTGTGTTAACACCTGTTCAATTAAAGTCTCTAAAGAAAGAATGTGAAACTTCATCAAAGACACAGGCCAGATCAGTGTACAAAAAAAATAACTGTATTTCAGATATCATATGAACAAGTATGAAAATGTATGCACTCGCATACTGTAAGTCGCCCTGGATAAGAGTGTCTGCTAAATTACTGAAAATATAAATACAAAAAATGTGCATCATATAAGTTACCCATAAATGCTGTTTTATAGTACTGTGAATCAAACAGAGTATCCTGAAGTATTGCTTTTGACTGCTGATTGCTATTGTAACTGGTATTTTCTGTGCTGGTGTGCTTTTATAGTGGTGAAGGCCACTGTATCGTCGTATCTGGAGAATGTGTTATTGAAGTAGTTTTCAGGTTGTCATATGGTTCGCTCGGCTTCTTCACACTTGATGTAGCTGTTTGCTTGAGATCAATGGAGCGGCAGGTAGCTTAGTGGTTAGAGCGTTGGGCCAGTCACCGAAAGGTTGCTAGATCGAATCCCCGAGCTGACAAGGTAAAAAAAATAAAAAAAATGTTCTGCCCCTGAACAAGGCAGTTAACCCACCGTTCCTAGGCCGTCATTGTAAATACGAATGAGTTTTTAACTGACTTGCCTAGTTCAAATAAAAATTGGCAGTGCTGTGCCCTGTGAGTCAAGTTCAGCTGAGACACTGTGAAAGTCAATGTTCTGGTTTAAGTGAATTAAACTTTCTTTGAGTCTATACCCCTTTATCTCTCTGTTGCTCTTCTCTGTATGTAAATGTAAAAATGTGTATAAGGTGAGGTTGTGAGTGTGTTCAACCTGACCTCAGACCAGTTTGGAGAGCAGCTGCTGAGAGAACAGCTTCTTGAGCTGGGCCACCTCCTGCGATAGAGAGCTGAGCTGGGATTTGAGGGTGCCATTCTCCGCCACATACTGGGAGTCTGTGGTAGTGGTGGGGCTGTGTGCAGACCCTCCAGAGGGGGAGTAGTGGTGCTGCTGATCATGCCCAGCACGGGCCTCCTCACTGGGCCACGCAGCCTGGCCCTCTCCCCTATGACTGTACCATCCAGCCTGGCTCCTCTGGATGTTTGGTCCGACTGTAGCTACGGGGAAAGGGCGTTTACTATTAGGGGACCTTGCTGGTATCTCCCCACCTTCGCTACCTCCACCGGGGGTTTTGAAGCGGAGTTTGTGTGGTAGGCTAGAGTCCTGCCTGCCGTGGTACTGTCCTTCTGCCTCCAGGGAGGCGCGAGGCTCATAACGCCCCTGTTCCTCTACCGTTCTGGGGGATGTTCGGCTGTGGTCCCCTAGTCCATCGTCAAAGAACACAGGGCTGCCGACGTTGGAGCTTCCAGGGGAGAAACCAGAGTCCTCGGATATACTACTGCCCACGTCACGCCCTGCTGGCCGCCCAGTTCCCCTCACCTCGTATGAGGATGAGTGGTGGGGATGGTGGTGGGAGGTGGTGGCGGGGGTGTTATGGGGGTAGGAACCATCATCGTGGGGTAAGTAGTACCTCGGTTCAAGATGTTTGGGTGGAGGCACGGACAGCGGCATTATGGCTATGTCGGAGGTGTCCTTGACTAGGCCAAAGCGGAACTTGAAGGCCAGGAGTTCGGCCCTTAGTCGGGCGTTCTCCTCCAACAACCCCAGAACCCTCGTCTCCAGGACCATGTCATTGGCACGTCGTTTCTCACGCGACCGTTTCGCCGCCTCGTTGTTCTTCTTCCTCTTATCCCAGTAGCCGTCGTCCTTCTTCTCGTCGGGAGTGAACTCGCGTTTGCGGCGCAGAGCACTGTTGCTATCGTCAAAGTCATCCTCACCGTCATTGTTAGAGATAGCATTAGCGTTAGTATGGTTAGCGGTGGCGGCTAGGCTTTCTTTCCGCTTCAGGGCAGAGGTGCAGCCCAGTAGGGAACGGGCTAGCTGGCTGCTGGAAGTCAGGATGGAGACCGCCTCGTCAGTGAAGGACATTGCCTCGCTCAGAGGCCTCGGGTCCAGGCCTTCCAGTCCCAACAGATGGGAGGGACCACCAGACAAATCCTGGAGGACGCTACTGGTGGGTCTAGTATGGTATTTCATGCTTGGATAGCCCTGGTGTGATCGAGTAATTGCCAAACTCATAGATTGTGTGCTTGAGTTTCGTTTAATAGCTCACTGAAGAAATACACTCTCTGGTTGTTTTGAAAATGACGCTGGCTCCGAGTGGCTGTGATTCACGTTGCAATGCCACCATCTAGTGGACAGAGAGAGAAAAGGCAACGAGGAGGTTAGTGAGGTTTGAGTAAACCTTATGTAAGTTCAACACAATGTTATATCATTCTGTCACAGCTCCAAACATTCCTGTAGTGTACAGTGTACTGAACAGATGCACATAGATGGTTAACACGCACATATTTCTCATTATGAAAAACATCCCTAGGACAATTCCATTTTGCGACATGGTAGAAGGATATCAGCAAGTTGAGGATGAAAGTAAGTTGCTCATTTGTGCAGAATATTCTATCCTATACTAGTCTATTATTTCTATGTTGACTATACAGTTATATGCAATACATTCCTGAATGTTTTATTGGGATGAGAGAATTTTCAAATTTTCACTCGCCTATAATTAAAGCCTATAATAAAGCTTCTATAGGCTATAACATAGGTTGTGTAAAGGAATCCAGTGAACTTTCTGTCAATTCAACAGTACGCTGAATACTGTAGTTTTCACAGCAACAGTCGTTTAACAACTATTTGCTCCCACACACAGTCTGAACATGTTGAATTTAGTGCACCCACTGAGGAGGCAGCCCCAAGGCGTGTCATCATTTCCTCGCGTTACGCAACGTTACAGAGAGGAACATTACAGTACATGCACTTATTTATGCATGATTTTACCCGATGTCCCCGAAAAACAGCACTGGCGGATGAGAACCGCGGTAGCATGCGCAGGATAACTGAGAATCGAACAAGGGAGTCGGTAAACTTTATCTGGTTTTGATATGCTGCATAGTGCCTACTCCTAACTTTAGACTACACTTCTTTATCAACCACTTTGTATATTTCCGTATCCATCTTAAATAACTAGTTCAGCACCACACACAATACAATGTTCTTAAAAAACACATTTTAGTCACATTTCTATATAACATAATAAATCAACATTTTATTTTCCATTTGAGATGAGGTTACCTGTTAGTGAAATAGCCCGATGAAGTTCATCTTCTTCATGTGAATCTCCTCCAAAGTGTTATTAGAAAGACTGTATTTGCTCAATAGATTGGATGATAGGGCGCGTCTCTCCCAGGTCGCTTCGCGCTTGTTTCTGCTCAGCGAACACTGACGCTACTCATATTTGTTTCTTCACCCAGTATAGGTTCAACTTGGTTTGTCTCCTCACCTCGCCTGAACCCGCGTCCTCAGCCTATAGAGTAGAACCACCACCAATGGAACGCAAAGCCGCCTCCCCTTCGGCCTCGAGCCAATGCCTCATTTAGTCACAGCAGGGCGAGCCTATCCGCTTTCAGCTGCTACGCGTCACATACTATTTTTCTCACCCCAATCCACCTCTCTCTCTCTCTCTCTCTCTCTCTCTCTCTCTCTCTCTCTCTCGCTCTCTCTCTCTCTATCTGATTTTCAACCATGTTTTCAACATCTTTGATCAAATTACTGTATGTTAATGTCTCCAAATAAGTTGCAAATCCAGTCCACCATCTCTCCAAATATCCATTTGCAAGACATTGACTGACAATATGCCTATTTTGAAATAAATAATTTGTTTAAATACCTTCATGTATGACAGAATGGGTTGGGTTCTGGTTTTACAGATACATATGTCTCATGCTGTCTGTTCATACACCTCCAATCCCTCATGTTGATTGACCTGAGAGCTCTCTCCTGAACTGGGATGCCCACTGACTCAGTGCTCAACTGAACTTTACATTTATCCATCCATCCATGGAATTCCCCTCCACGTGTAATACACGGAGCATATCTTATTAGCACTGATTTGAATGATATCTGCTTTATTGAGGAAAGTTTTCTTGCAATGACTGTAAATGTGATTGTCTTGGCTACCTTAGTTGAATGCACTGACTGTGAATGTAGTTGTCTTGGCTACCTTAGTTGAATTCACTGACTGTGGATGTAGTTGTCTTGGCTACCTTAGTTGAATGCACTGACTGTGAATGTAGTTGTGTTGGCTACCTTAGTTGAATTCACTGACTGTGAATGTAGTTGTCTTGGCTACTTTAGTTGAATGCACTGACTGTGAATGTAGTTGTGTTGGCTACCTTAGTTGAATGCACTGACTGTGAATGTAGTTGTCTTGTCTACCTTAGTTGAATTCACTGACTGTGAATGTAGTTGTCTTGGCTACCTTAGTTGAATGCACTGACTGTGAATGTAGTTGTGTTGGCTACCTTAGTTGAATTCACTGACTGTGAATGTAGTTGTCTTGGCTACTTTAGTTGAATTCACTGACTGTGAATGTAGTTGTCTTGGCTACCTTAGTTGAATTCACTGACTGTGAATGTAGTTGTCTTGTCTACCTTAGTTGAATTCACTGACTGTGAATGTAGTTGTCTTGTCTACTTTAGTTGAATGCACTGACTGTGAATGTAGTTGTCTTGGCTACCTTAGTTGAATTCACTGACTGTGAATGTAGTTGTCTTGGCTACCTTAGTTGAATTCACTGACTGTGAATGTAGTTGTCTTGGCTACCTTAGTTGAATTCACTGACTGTGAATGTAGTTGTCTTGGCTACCTTACTTGAATGCACTGACTGTGAATGTAGTTGTCTTGGCTACCTTAGTTGAATTTGCTGACTGTGAATGTAGTTGTCTTGGCTACCTTAGTTGAATGCACTGACTGTGAATGTAGTTGTGTTGGCTACCTTAGTTGAATGCACTGACTGTGAATGTAGTTGTCTTGGCAACCTTAGTTGAAATTAACTGACTGTGAATGTAGTTGTCTTGGCTACTTTAGTTGAATTCACTGACTGTGAATGTAGTTGTCTTGGCTACCTTAGTTGAATGCACTGACTGTGAATGTAGTTGTCTTGGCTACCTTAGTTGAATTCACTGACTGTGAATGTAGTTGTCTTGGCTACTTTAGTTGAATTCCCTGACTGTGAATGTAGTTGTCTTGGCTACCTTAGTTGAATTCACTGACTGTGAATGTAGTTGTCTTGGCTACTTTAGTTGAATTCCCTGACTGTGAATGTAGTTGTCTTACCTACCTTAGTTAATGCACTGACTGTGAATGTAGTTGTCTTACCTACCTTAGTTGAATGCACTGACTGTGAATGTAGTTGTCTTACCTACCTTAGTTAATGCACTGACTGTGAATGTAGTTGTCTCGCCTACCTTAGTTAATGCACTGACTGTGAATGTAGTTGTCTTGGCTACCTTAGTTAATGCACTGACTGTGAATGTAGTTGTCTTGCCTACCTTAGTTAATGCACTGACTGTGAATGTAGTTGTCTTACCTACCTTAGTTAATGCACTGACTGTGAATGTAGTTGTCTTACCTACCTTAGTTAATGCACTGACTGTGAATGTAGTTGTCTTACCTACCTTAGTTAATGCACTGACTGTGAATGTAGTTGTCTTGCCTACCTTAGTTAATGCACTGACTGTGAATGTAGTTGTCTCGCCTACCTTAGTTAATGCACTGACTGTGAATGTAGTTGTCTTACCTACCTTAGTTAATGCACTGACTGTGAATGTAGTTGTCTTACCTACCTTAGTTAATGCACTGACTGTGAATGTAGTTGTCTTACCTACCTTAGTTAATGCACTGACTGTGAATGTAGTTGTCTTGGCTACCTTAGTTAATGCACATGACTGTGAGTCTATCTGGATAAATGACCAAAATATACAAAATATGTACAGATATGTTTAAAGCAAAAGTTCAATGACTATTTGTTATTTATTTGTACAGTTTATATTATGAATGGAGTTTACTTTTACACATACCAGGAATTTGACCGGTTGCCAGAATTTAAGTCAAGTCAAATCAAATGTTATTGGTCACATACACATATTTAGCAGATGTTATTGGTCACATACACATATTTAGCAGATGTTATTGGTCACATACACCTATTTAGCAGATGTTATTGGTCACATACACATATTTAGCAGATGTTATTGGTCACATACACATATTTAGCAGATGTTATTGGTCACATACACATATTTAGCAGATGTTATTGGTCACATACACATATTTAGCAGATGTTATTGGTCACATACACATATTTAGCAGATGTTATTGCGGGTGTAGCGAAATGTTTGTGTTCCTAGTTCCAACAGTGCAGTAATATATAACAATTCACAACCATACGCACAAATCTAAAAGTAAAGGAATGCAATTTATACATATTAGGACAGGCATTTAAATATTAGGCAGAGCAAATATACAGACAGAATATACAGACAGAATGTAGACAGGAATATACATATAGTCTATATACAGTACACACACAATACAGATACAGTAAACAGTAAACACCGAACAACACATAATATTAATAATAATAATAATAACAGAGTGTGTAAAATGGGTTCAATTTGGGTTATAACAGATTTCCAATGCTGTCTTTAATCTTCATGTCTTGGGATCACCAATCCCATTAGGCTGGCTAGTCTGAAAGGTGATTATTGAATTGGACCAAAGGCAACATAGGCCCCTTTTTCTACATTTTCGCCTAAAATGACATACCCAAATCTAACTGCCTGTAGCTCAGGCCCTGAAGCAAGGACATGCATATTCTAGGTACCATTTGAAAGGGAACACTTTGAATTTTGTGGAAATGTGAAAGGAATGTAGGAGAATATAACACAATA
Source organism: Oncorhynchus mykiss (assembly GCF_057628025.1). Taxonomy (NCBI): domain Eukaryota; kingdom Metazoa; phylum Chordata; class Actinopteri; order Salmoniformes; family Salmonidae; genus Oncorhynchus; species Oncorhynchus mykiss. Next base: position 2,504,523 of record NC_143038.1, on the reverse strand, counting down.
GATCTGGTAAAAGATAATACAAAGAAAAAAGACAACCGTTTAGTATTTTTTGTACCATCATTTTTGAAATGCAAGAGAAAAAAAATTGCAATTTAGATTTTGGCCACTAGATGGCAGCAGTGCATGGGCAAAGTTTTAGACTGATCCAATGAACCATTGCATTTCGGTTCAGAATTTTGTATCAAGACTGCCCAAATGTGCCTAATTTGTTTATTAATAACTTTTCATGTTCAAAATTGTGCACTCTCCTCAAACACGGTATTCTTTCACTGTAATAGCTACTGTTCAGTGCAGTTATATTAACAAGAACTTTCTGCCAATATGAGATATGTCTATGTCCTGGGAAATGTTCTTGTTACTTACAACCTCATGCTAATCGCATTAGCCTACATTAGCTCAACCGTCCCGTGGAAAGGAACACCGATCCAGAAGAAGCAAGCCTACCTACTTAGGAAGCCAACTGACATAGGCAGCCATACCAAACACAACATATCATACTAATTACGTCTATTCTGAGAGGTCAGGCTAACATGTATAGTACATAAGCATTTAGTACATAGTACCGATATTATCATTTTTTGCCCATCATGTTCAAATCATCTATAAGTGACTTTGAAATACATTCAGATGATTTAGACATGATGCACAAAAAATCATATTGGTACCATGACATGAATGGAATTTGTGCCACTAATGCTAAAACATTAGCATTTGGAAAATTGTGGCAGGGAAATAAAACCAAAGCATGGATTTCTGTCATTCCCTGTCTAGACTCCTTACAGGATAAGGAAACCAACATGTCATTTTGTAATTTGGGTAAACTATCCCTTTAAGTAACCATGCCCAACATAACATATCATACTAATTGGAAGGGAACAAATTGTCAAGAATCCTCCCGGTACTGCTGCTCAGTCTGTTCACCAGTTACAGAGGTTGACGCCACCGGCCTTCTAGGCTGCACAGAACTGTGTCCTTACGCACACCTGGTTCCAATTCCTCACTGATTGTGTTTGCATAAATGTGCCCTTTGTTTCCCCATTGGTCTGTCGATTATTGTACCCATGTCCGTTGGTCGTGTGAGTACCTATGCATTGTCTCAGCCTGTGCTGCGTGTTTTGTGCGTTGTGAATTATGGGTCTCGTCTCGTGTTGTTCTTAAAGGTTGACCCTTGCTCTTTTGTTTGGGTACATCTCAGTGTTTTGTATACGTGTTTGTTTTGGGTGTATTAAAAACCCAGATGATGTATTCCTGCGTCTGTCTCCAAATCCTTTACACCAGCGTGACACAAATGTACATTTACTATGTCACGTCTTTTCTGATAGGCCAGGCTGACATGTATAGTACATAAGAATTTAGTACATGTGTAGCACATATGAATTCTGAGGGGAACAAATGTACATTTACAATGGCTATGGTGTCGCTATAGGTTTGAATCCAGCTTACAGCCCTTTGACACAACCTCTTTCCATCTTTCCTCACTGTCATCCTCTATCTGTACAATAAAATCAGAAAATATTTCCCAAAGAAATTGCTGAACTTAGCTGAACTTTCACAACTAAGCTACTTTGTGTTGTTAAGCAGCCTATAATCCTTCCTTCCATGAATTCACTTTCATGGAATTCACTTTCATAAAAAGTACACGTCAAAAGTTTGGACACAACTACTCACTCAAGGGTTTTTCTTTATTTTTACTATTTTATATATTGTTTCTACAAACTACTATGAAATAACACATATGGAATAATTTAGTTACCAAAAAAGTGTTATGTAAATCAAAATGTATTTAATTTTCTTCAAAGTAGCCACCCTTTGCTTTGAGACAGCTTTGCATGCTCTTGGCCTTCTCTCAACCAGCTTCACCTGGAATGCTTTTCCAACAGTCTTGAAGGGGTTCCCAAATATGCTGAGCACTTGCTGGCTGCTTTTCCTTCACTCTGTGGTCCAACTCATCCCAAACCATCTCAATTTGGTTGAGGTCAGGGGATTGTGGAGGCCCGGTCATCTGATGCAGCACTCCATCACTCTTCTTCTTGGTAAAATAGCCCTTACACAGCCTGTAGGTGTGTTGGGTCATTGTCCTGTTGAAAAACAAATGATAGTCCCACTAAGCGAAAACCAGATGGGATGGCGTATCGCTGCAGAATGCTGTGGTAGCCATTCTGGTTAATTGTGCCTTGAATTCTAAATGAATCACAGTGTCGCCAGCAAAGTACCCCCACACCATCACACCCGCAGATATCATCTGTTTACCTACTCTGCGTCTCTCACAAAGACATGGCGGTTGGAACTAAAAATCTCAAATTTGACTCATCAGACAAAAGGACAGATTTCCACCAGTCTAATGTCCATTGCTCGTGTTTCTTGGCCTAAGCAAGTCTCTTATTATTATTGGTGTCCTTTAGTAGTGGTTTATTTGCAGAAATTTGACCATGAAGGCCAGATTCACGTACGACAAACTAGGGCCCACGATCTGAGACAATGTCCTGGGGAAGTCAGTGTATGGATAACCATGATATGAGCAGTCTTTTTTGCTGAGTGCAACTTGGGTAAGGCGATGAAATGGGCTGCTTTGGAGAACCGATGAACGACCACCAGGATAGTGGTAAGCCCTTGAGATGGAAGTAACCCTGTGACAAAGTCTCCAGACACATAGACCAGGGCCGGCTTGGACGGGCAGATGTTGGAGAAACCCAGCCGGTCGCTGAGGTGAAGACGTGCTTTGGGCCCAGATGGAACAGGCCTCAACAAAGGATCTCACATCCTCCATCATGCTGGGCCACCAGAATTTCCGCCTCAGGATCTCCAGTGTCCAATTAACCCCTGGATGTCCAGTTCATTTTGAGTATCACCATTGTAGTAATCGGGACCTGGGCTGATCGAGGAATATAAAGTCTGTTAGTGGGTCCCCCTGCCGGGGTCAGGTTCTCGGGTCTGGGCTTGTCGGACAGTGGTCTCAATACTCCATATCACTGGGGCCAGAATGCGTGAGTTGGGGATGATGGGCTTGAGGACCCTCTCCTCATTAGAGACATCGTGTTGGCGGGACAGGACATCTGCCTTCTGATTCTTGGATCCTGGGCAATAGGCTAGTTTGAAATTGAACCTGTTAAAAAACAGAGCCCATCTAGTCTTGCGAGCGTTCAACCTCTTGGCTTCTTGAATGGAGACAAAGATCTTGTGGTCCATCTAGATCACGAAAGGATGAGGTGCCCCCTCCAACTGGTTTCTCCACCCCTCAAGAGCCCACTCAACTGCCAAGAGCTCCCGGTTGCCTACATTGTAGTTGCATTCTGCCTGCGAGAACCGCTTGAAGAGAAAGGCGCATGGGTGCAGTTTCTTGTACTCCTCGTGCCGCTGTGAAAGGACCGACCCTGCTCCGGGGTGCAAGGTGTCCACCTCCACCACAAAGGGAGGAGTCAGATCAGGATGAACGAGGATGGATCTAGAGGTGAAACATCCCTTGAGCTCCATTAATGCCCTGTCAGCCTCGGGGGTCCAGCAAAAACGGGGTCAGTTGGCAACCACCTCAATATTTACGGGGTCCATTTGGATGCCTGCGATAAACATAATTTGACTCAGGAAGGAAACCGGGGATACGTGGAACTCACACTTCTCTATCTTGACATAAAGTTAATTCTGCAGGAAGCATCTCAGGACTTGGCGGACATGCAGTATGTGTGTTCCAGAAGGGTCTTTGAGGAGATCAAGATGTCATTGAGGTAAACAAAGACAAAGCAATTCAACATATCCTTCAGGGTGTCATTGACCAATGCTTGAAAGACTGCCAGTGAGTTCGATAATCCAAAGGGCGTGACTAAATACTCAGTGGCCACTAGGGGTGCTTAATGCAGTATTCCAATCATATCCCTGATTCTCACCAGATTGTAAGCATGGCAGAGGTCCAGTTTGGTGAAGAATTGGGCCCCTTAGACCAACCCCAATGCAGAGGACATCAGGGGCTGGGGGTAACAATTCTTGATCGTAATCTGGTTCAGCCCTCTGTAATCGATGCAGGGATGCAGGCCTCCATTCTTCTTTCCCACAAAGAAGAAGCTTGCACCAGCAGGGGATATAGAGGGGCAAATTAAACCTGCCTCCAACAACTCCCGGATGTAATTGTTCATGACTGCATCTTCAGCGGTCGAGGGGGACTACAAACAACCCTGGGGAGGTGTGACGATGGGTAGGAGTTCTATGGCACAGCCGTAAGGACAATGAGGGGAAAGGATGACGGCCAGAGGTCAAATTATTCTGGAGGGAGAGCGGAAAAGTCTTGGTCTTCAAGGGATGCAGGAGGACACAGCGAGGCTCTTGGTGGGGGTCTTAAACATTTCGTCTTGCAGTCTTTACTCCAGTCTAGTAGGTGTCCCTTGGACCAGGAAACTAGTGTGTTATGCAGCGCTAGCCAGGGCTACCTTAGGATAAGGGGGTTCTCGGAAGCAGCGATCAACAGAAAACTAAGAGTCTCAGAGTGGGTCACCCCAACCTGCAGTAGAATGGGCTTGGTCTGATATTCCACCTGACTGGAGCAAATGGGGCGTCCATCGAGGGCTTGAATCTGCAGAGGGATGGGACATTTCACGCAGGGGATCTGTAACTCTCTGGTGAAGTCTTGAACAATGAAAGTTTTGGCGGCCTCGGTGTCCACAAAGGCTTGAATCTGGTGCTGATGGTTGTCCTAGTGGAGGGTTGCGGGTAGTAAGAGACGGTGACTCTGTAACCGGGAGGTAACTGAAAGCGTCACGGTCTCCCCCTGTCCTGGCGAGCATTGGCATTTCCCGTCAGCTCTGGGCAGGTAGCATGGAGATGGCCGAGACCTCCACAGTCTTTGCGCATGAGCCTGTCACGCTCCTGTGGGCTCAGACGTGTGCGTCCCAGCTGCATAGGCTCCTCAATGCTGGGTTTGCGGGGCTTGGGGTGCTCTGGAAACCGGGATACTGGGGTGTCTCACGCGTTCTCGGAGTTGGTTGTTGATCCTGATTGCCAGCGTTATCATGGACTCAAGGTCCTCTCCCAGTTCCCGAGAGGCCAGTTCATCCTTGATCGAGTTAGACAACCCCTGGTGGAAAGCGATGACTATTTCCTCTGTATTCCACCCACTCTCGGCGGCGAGAGTGCGTAACTCAATGGCGAAGTCAGTCACTGGTCTGGCCACTTGACGGATGTTAAACAGTCGGCTGGACGCTTCTCATCCGCCAACTGGGTGGTCGAAGACTCATCGCAGCTCGACAGTGAAGGCTAATATGGAGCTGCAGGATGGTGGCTGCTGTTCCCACATCGGCGTTGCCCACGTCAGGGCCTTGCCCAAGGGTAGAGAGATTATGTTGACGATCATGGCCCGATCGGTGTGGAACGAAGAGGACTGTTGCTCGAACCCCTTGCATCCTCGCAGGTGGCCGTCATACCGCTCGGGGGATGGGATCTTGGGTTCTCAGTGCAAGTTCCCTGGAGGAAACACGGCGACGCGTGTAGCACTGGGTGATGAGATTTGGGCATTGGCTCCTCCTGGGTTGGGGTTGGACTGTGGTTGCAGGGAGTCGTTAAGTGCCCGGGGAGTTTATATATCTGGAAGAGTTGTTCTTGCTGCCTCCCCAGCAGTGCTCTTTGGTGGGTTACAACATTCTTGATCTGGGTGCTCTCTGCTGGGTCCATGTTGTAGGCTGAAGCTTGCTGTGACATGGTGAGGTTGGACTCAAGTGTAGAGAATAGACCAGACAAGGAATCAGTGGTTCATGATAAACATAATACTTTACTGAGAAATGGTAACGGAAGGATTACAGTAACACTTGGAAAACCACAAGCACTCTCAAAAACTCACTCAGGAGACAAACGCACACGGCACACAATTCAAACTTCAGCACAGGACAACCTAAAACACACCTCTTTTAACAGGGAAATCATAATGAGTAAATAGGACACACCTGAGTGTCGTTAATGTCTCTAGGACGGTCTCTGCCGCCCTCTTGTGACAGGTGGAACCATGAGACTTTGAAGAATCTAAAATCTAAAATACACTTTTTGGGTTACTACATCATTCCATATGTGTTACTTCATAGTTTTGATGTCTTCACTATTATTCTTCAACGTAGAAAATAGTACAAATAAAGAAAAACCATTGAATGAGTAGGTGTCCAAACCTTTGACTGGTACTGTACATATATAATACATTTACAGAAAACAAAAGTGCAATTGCTATTTGTTATTAATTTACTATACTGTATTGTGGTCTTATATGTTCCATGTAAACATGTAATTATGGCATGTACACTTTGCGATTGTCTTTCAATTAAAATGCGTACAGTATGTATACTGAAGGATTGCACAGATGGAGCCATTGAATGGTCCTCAGATTAACATTCAATACAGCTCACTCAGGTTATCCAGTTGATCAAACCTCCAGGGAAATCACTTTCATAGTATGTATAGGCTACATTTACCCAACGGACTCAGGGGTTGACGTACCATAGTAAGCATACATTTGATTAGCATTTGTGCCACTAATGCTCAAACATTAGCATTTGGAAAATGGTGCCAGGGAAATAAAACCAAAGCATGGATTTCTGTTATTCCCTGTCTAGACTGCTTACAGGATAAGGAAACCAACATGTCATTTTGTAATTTGGGTAAACTATCCCTTTAAATAACCTTCTTTGTTATGTAACCATGCCCAACATAACATATCATACTAATTGGAAGGGAACAAATTGTCAAGAATCCTCCCGGTACTGCTGCTCATTATGTTCACCAGTTACAGAGGTCGACGCCACCGGCCTTCTAGGCTGCACAGATCTGTGTCCTTACGCACACCTGGTTCCAATTCCTCACTGATTGTGTTTGCATAAATGTGCCCTTTGTTTCCCCATTGGTCTGTCGATTATTGTACCCATGTCCGTTGGTCGTGTGAGTACCTATGCATTGTCTCAGCCTGTGCTGCGTGTTTTGTGCGTTGTGAATTATGGGTCTCGTCCCGTGTCGTTCTTAAAGGTTGACCCTTGCTCTTTTGTTTGGGTACATCCCAGTGTTTTGTATACGTGTTTGTTTTGTATTAAAAACCCAGATGATGTATTCCTGCGTCTGTCTCCAAATCCTTTACACCAGCGTGACACAAATGTACATGTCACGTCTTTTCTGATAGGCCAGGCTGACATGTATAGTACATAAGAATTTAGTACATGTGTAGCACATATGAATTGGAGGGGAACAAATGTACATTTACTATGGCTATGGTGTCGCTATAGGTTTGAATCCAGCTTACTACAGACCTTTGACACAACCTCTTTCCATCTTTCCTCACTGTCATCCTCTATCTGTACAATAAAATCAGAAAATATTTCCCAAAGAAATTGCTGAACTTAGCTGAACTTTCACAACTAAGCTACTTTGTGTTGTTAAGCAGCCTATAATCCTTCCTTCCATGAATTCACTTTCATGGAATTCACTTTCATAAAAAGTACACGTCAAAAGTTTGGACACAACTACTCACTCAAGGGTTTTTCTTTATTTTTACTACTTTATATATTGTTTCTACAAACTACTATGAAATAACACATATGGAATAATTTAGTTACCAAAAAAGTGTTACGTAAATCAAAATATATTTAATTTTCTTCAAAGTAGCCACCCTTTGCTTTGAGACAGCTTTGCATACTCTTGGCCTTCTCTCAACATGCTTTTCCAACAGTCTTGAAGGAATTCCCAAATATGCTGAGCACTTACTGGCTGCTTTTCCTTCACTCTGTGGTCCAACTAATCCCAAACCATCTCAATTTGGTTGAGGTCAGGGGATTGTGGAGGCCCGGTCATCTGATGCAGCACTCCATCACTCTTCTTCTTGGTAAAATAGCCCTTACACAGCCTGTAGGTGTGTTGGGTCATTGTCCTGTTGAAAAACAAATGATAGTCCCACTAAGCGAAAACCAGATGGGATGGCGTATCGCTGCAGAATGCTGTGGTAGCCATGCTGGTTAATTGTGCCTTGAATTCTAAATGAATCACAGTGTCGCCAGCAAAGCACCCCCACACCATCACACCCGCAGATATCATCTGTTTACCTACTCTGCGTCTCTCACAAAGACATGGCGGTTGGAACTAAAAATCACAAATTTGACTCATCAGACAAAAGGACAGATTTCCACCAGTCTAATGTCCATTGCTCGTGTTTCTTGGCCTAAGCAAGTCTCTTATTATTATTGGTGTCCTTTAGTAGTGGTTTATTTGCAGAAATTTGACAATGAAGGCCTGATTCACGTACGACAAACTAGGGCCCACGATCTGAGACAATGTCTTGGGGAAGTCAGTGTATGGATAACCATGATATGAGCAGTCTTTTTTGCTGAGTGCAACTTGGGTAAGGCGATGAAATGGGCTGCTTTGGAGAACCGATGAACGACCACCAGGATAGTGGTAAGCCCTTGAGATGGAGGTAACCCTGTGACAAAGTCTCCAGACACATAGACCAGGGTCGGCTGGGGACGGGCAGAGGTTGGAGAAACCCAGCTGGTCGCTGAGGTGAAGACGTGCTTTGGGCCCAGATGGAACAGGCCTCAACAAAGGATCTCACATCCTCCATCATGTTGGGCCACCAGAATTTCCGCCTCAGGATCTCCAGTGTCCAATTAACCCCTGGATGTCCAGTTAATTTTGAGTATCACCATTGTAGTATTCAGGACCTGGGCTGATCGCGGAATATAAAGTCTGTTAGTGGGTCCCCCTGCCGGGGTCAGGTTCTCGGGTCTGGGCTTGTCGGACAGTGGTCTCAATACTCCATATCACTGGGGCCAGAATGCGTGAGTTGGGGATGATGGGCTTGAGGACCCTCTCCTCATTAGAGACATCGTGTTGGCGGGACAGGACATCTGCCTTCTGATTCTTGGATCCTGGGCAATAGGCTAGTTTGAAATTGAACCTGTTAAAAAACAGAGCCCATCTAGTCTTGCGAGCGTTCAACCTCTTGGCTTCTTGAATGGAGACGAAGATCTTGTGGTCCATCTAGATCACGAAAGGATGAGGTGCCCCCTCCAACTGGTTTCTCCACCCCTCAAGAGCCCACTTAACTGCCAAGAGCTACCGGTTGCCTACATTGTAGTTGCATTCTGCCTGCGAGAACCGTTTGAAGAGAAAGGCACATGGGTGCAGTTTCTTGTCCTCCTCGTGCCGCTGTGAAAGGACCGCCCCTGTTCCGGGGTACGAGGTGTCCACCCCCACCACAAAAGGGAGGAGTCAGATCAGGATGAACGAGGATGGATCTAGAGGTGATACATCCATTGAGCTCCATGAATGCCCTGTCAGCCTCAGGGGTCCAGCAAAAACGGGGTCAGTTGGCAACCACCTCAATATTTCCCGGGGTCCATTTGGATGCCTGCGATAAACAATCTGACTCAGGAAGGAAACCGGGGATACGTGGAACTCACACTTCTCTATCTTGACATAAAGTTGATTCTGCAGGAAGCATCTCAGGACTTGGCGGACATGCAGTATGTGTGTTCCGAAAGGGTCTGGAGGAGATCAAGATGTCGTCGAGGTAAACAAAGACAAAGCAATTCAACATATTCTTCAGGGTGTCATTGACCAATGCTTGAAAGACTGCCAGTGAGTTCGATAATCCAAAGGGCGTGACTAAATACTCAGTGGCCACTAGGGGTGTTTAATGCAGTATTCCAATCATATCCCTGATTCTCACCAGATTGTAAGCATGGCAGAGGTCCAGTTTGGTGAAGAATTGGGCCCCTTAGACCAACCCCAATGCAGAGGACATCAGGGGCAGGGGGTAACAATTCTTGATCGTAATCTGGTTCAGCCCTCTGTAATCGATGCAGGGATGAAGGCCTCCATTCTTCTTTCCCACAAAGAAGAAGCTTGCACCAGCAGGGGATATAGAGGGGCGAATTAAACCTGCCTCCAACAACTCCCGGATGTAATTGTTCATGACTGCATCTTCAGCGGTCGAGGGGGATTACAAACAACCCCGGGGAGGTGTGACGATGGGTAGGAGTTCTATGGCAAAGCCGTAAGGACAATGAGGGGAAGGGGTGGCGGCCAGAGGTCAAATTATTCTGGCGGGAGAGCGGAAAAGTCTTGGTCTTCAAGGGATGCAGGAGGACACAGCGAGGCTCTTGGTGGGGGTCTTAAACATTTCGTCTTGCAGTCTTTACCCCAGTCTAGTAGGTGTCCCGTGGACAAGGAAACTATTGTGTTATGTAGCGCTAGCCAGGGCTACCCTAGGATAAGGGGGTTCTCGGAAGCAGCGATCAACAGAAAACTAAGAGTCTCAGAGTGGGTCGCCCCAACCTGCAGTAGAATGGGCTTGGTCTGATATTCCACCTGACTGGAGCAAATGGGGCATCCATCGAGGGCTTGAATCTGCAGAGGGATGGGATATTTCACGCAGGGGATCTGTAACACACTGGTGAAGTCTTGAACAATGAAAGTTTTGGCGGCCTCGGTGTCCACAAAGGCTTGAATCTGGTGCTGATGGTTGTCCTAGTGGAGGGTTGCGGGTAGTAAGAGACGGTGACTTGGTAACCGGGAGGTAACTGAAAGCGTCACGGTCTCCCCCTGTCCTGGTGAGCATTGGCATTTCCCGTCAGGTAGCATGGAGATGGCCGAGACCTCCACAGTCTTTGCGCATGAGCCTGTCACGCTCCCGTGGGCTCAGACGTGTGCGTCCCAGCTGCATAGGCTCTTCAATGCTGGGTTTGGGGGGCTTGGGGTGCTCAGGAAACCGGGATACTGGGGTGTCTCACGCGTTCTCTGAGTTGGTTGTTGATCCTGATTGCCAGCGTTATCAGGGACTTAAGGTCCTCTCCCAGTTCCCGAGAGGCCAGTTCATCCTTGATCGAGTTAGACAACCCCTGGTGGAAAGCGATGACTATTTCCTCTGTATTCCATCCACTCTCGGTGGCGAGAGTGCGTAACTCAATGGCAAAGTCAGTCACTGGTCTGGCCACTTGACGGATGTTAAACAGTCAGCTGGACGCTTCTCATCCACCAACTGGGTGGTCGAAGACTCATCGCAGCTCGACAGTGAAGGCTAATATGGAGCAGCAGGATGGTGGCTACTGTTCCCACACCGCCGTTGCCCACGTCAGGGCCTTGCCCAAGGGTAGAGAGATTATGTTGGCGATCATGGCCCGATCGGTGTGGAACGAAGAGGACTGTTGCTCGAACACCAGAGAGCACTGGGTGAGGAACCCCTTGCATCCTCGCAACATTCTTGATCTGGGTGCTCTCTGCTGGGTCCATGTTGTAGGCTGAAGCTTGCTGTGACATGGTGAGGTTGGACTCAAGGGCAGAGAATAGACCAGACAAGGAATCAGTGGTTCATGATAAACATAATACTTTACTGAGAAATGGTAACGGAAGGATTACAGTAACACTTGGAAAACCACAAGCACTCTCAAAAACTCACTCAGGAGACAAACGCACACGGCACACAATTCAAACTTCAGCACAGGACAACCTAAAACACACCTCTTTTAACAGGGAAATCATAATGAGTAAATAGGACACACCTGAGTGTCGTTAATGTCTCTAGGACGGTCTCTGCCACCCTCTTGTGACAGGTGGAACCATGAGACTTTGAAGAATCTAAAATCTAAAATACACTTTTTGGGTTACTACATCATTCCATATGTGTTACTTCATAGTTTTGATGTCTTCACTATTATTCTTCAACGTAGAAAATAGTAAAAATAAAGAAAAACCATTGAATGAGTAGGTGTCCAAACCTTTGACTGGTACTGTACATATATAATACATTTACAGAAAACAAAAGTGCAATTGCTATTTGTTATTAATTTACTATACTGTATTGTGGTCTTATATGTTCCATGTAAACATGTAATTATGGCATGTACACTTTGCGATTGTCTTTCAATTAAAATGCGTACAGTATGTATACTGAAGGATTGCACAGATGGAGCCATTGAATGGTCCTCAGATTAACATTCAATACAGCTCACTGAGGTTGTTATCCAGTTGATCAAATCTCCAGGGAAATCACTTTCATAGTATGTATAGAATACATTTACCCAACGGACTCAGGGGTTGACGTACCATAGTAAGCATACATTTGATTAGCATTTGTGCCACTAATGCTCAAACATTCGCATTTGGAAAATGGTGCCAGGGAAATAAAACCAAAGCATGGATTTCTGTTATTCCCTGTCTAGACTGCTTACAGGATAAGGAAACCAACATGTCATTTTGTAATTTGGGTAAACTATCCCTTTAAATAACCTTCTTTGTTATGTAACCATGCCCAACATAACATATCATACTAATTGGAAGGGAACAAATTGTCAAGAATCCTCCCGGTACTGCTGCTCAGTCTGTTCACCAGTTACAGAGGTCGACGCCACCGGCCTTCTAGGCTGCACAGAACTGTGTCCTTACGCACACCTGGTTCCAATTCCTCACTGATTGTGTTTGCATAAATGTGCCCTTTGTTTCCCCATTGGTCTGTCGATTATTGTACCCATGTCCGTTGGTCGTGTGAGTACCTATGCATTGTCTCAGCCTGTGCTGCGTGTTTTGTGCGTTGTGAATTATGGGTCTCGTCTCGTGTTGTTCTTAAAGGTTGACCCTTGCTCTTTTGTTTGGGTACATCCCAGTGTTTTGTATACGTGTTTGTTTTGGGTGTATTAAAAACCCAGATGATGTATTCCTGCGTCGGTCTCCAAATCCTTTACACCAGCGTGACACAAATGTACATTTACTATGTCACGTCTTTTCTGATAGGCCAGGCTGACATGTATAGTACATAAGAATTTAGTACATGTGTAGCACATATGAATTGGAGGGGAACAAATGTACATTTACTATGGCTATGGTGTCGCTATAGGTTTGAATCCAGCTTACAGCCCTTTGACACAACCTCTTTCCATCTTTCCTCACTGTCATCCTCTATCTGTACAATAAAATCAGAAAATATTTCCCAAAGAAATTGCTGAACTTAGCTGAACTTTCACAACTAAGCTACTTTGTGTTGTTAAGCAGCCTATAATCCTTCCTTCCATGAATTCACTTTCATGGAATTCACTTTCATAAAAAGTACACAAGCATGTATAATACTTACGTATATATATAATACATTTACAGAAAGCAGAACTGCTATTTGTTATTAATTTACTATACTTTATGTAGAGTGTATGTTACATGTAAAACATGTCATGGTATGAAGGAATACACTTTATTACATATATGTTATGTATGTTACATGTCATGGTATGAAGGAATGCACAGATGGAGAAAATGGGAGCAAACAAGGTTTTGGTATTCCTACGTGGTCAGAAGCACGAAAACACACCATACAGCCAGTCACCCCTCTCTCTGTGCCTCTCGTTCTCTCTGTCACACACCCTTCTCTATCTCACCCCCTCTCTCTCTCAACCCCCCCTCACTCTCTCTCTGTCCCATGTCTGCCCTCCCCGAGGAAATACACTAATGCTACTGAATGTTTAGAGTGACAGGATATATTGGAGCTGGAAGGGCACAAAAAAAAGCAAGCCAACATTATGTTATTATCATCAAGGCTATCTGTGTGTATTGTATAGTGTGTGTCAGTAGATTAATTATCAATGGGCAATGTACACTATATATATTGTATGATCTGTATATGATGTGATGGATGTCTATGGACAGCATATTTACATACAGAATCATTAATGATGTGTCCTAGACAATTTCCATCCTTGGGGACATTCAATTTGCTCTGATCCTATCTTGTTTATCCAGTGTAGGCTACACTCTTCTAGACCATTTAGAGTACAGTACATGTGTGTTATCTTTTTACACATTTCCTTCCTGCACTGTTCTCAGATGAGATGAGTTCTCGTAGCCAAGGAAAACGTCTGGTGGAAGCATACGATTACACTCAGATGTGGATAGGAATAATATTTATACAATCCCAGTTGCTAAACTATGGTAGAGAACAGAGTCAGGGATCTATACAATCGCATCTCATTCAATTCAATAATGCATTGCATTGAATCACCAGTCAAGAATAGGTTACTTTTCCAATCTGTTCATAGTCAGTAATTGAATTTCCAATAAATGATTTGTCCCTAACCTTGATGTAGGCAGACAACATAATAATGTGATGGTTGCGTATTATGTGCTTATTTTAGTCTTCCATTGAACTCAACAGAGTCTTCTCAGAAAGTGATTTAATAACCACAATTGGATGCAGGCATCTAAGGATAACTAGATTAGATATAATGCATAATCCTGTATCCCGCTTTCTCATTCCCCACTGTGGTTCACCATGGGGTCTGCAGTTCTTAATAAGCGTTTCACAACAGAATCGGAGTAAAGAATATGCCCCCTGGTTAACTATGTTTAGCCTACCTGTGTCGGACTGCAGTGATAGCGACCTGGGTCACTGTCCTTCTACACACTGTTTGGAGATGACCTCAAACTACAGGTGTCCAAACACAGGCAAAGGGCGAGAGAGGGGTCCCTGGTTACCTTGAAAACATGTGCCTGCTAGACAGACAGACCTACCTTGAATTCCACTTGATTATGCACATGATGGCATTATCATTGTTACTGTATCAGTCAACACGTTATTTAGCTGTTATTATTTATACTATAATTCCTATAACCACATCAGTACCATGTTATTCCAACTAGAAAATGACATTTACTGAAGTAAATGTGGTGTGCTTGCTAGTCTTGAAGTATTTATGGTTGTGAAATAGTAGTAGTAGTAGTAATGGTAGTAGTAGTGGTAGTAGTATTAGTAGCAGTGGTAGTGGCAGTAGTGGTAGTGGTGGTAGTGGTAGTAGTAGTAGTAGTAGTAGTAGTGGTAGTGGTGGTAGTGGTAGTAGTAGTAGTAGTAGTAGTAGTGGTGGTAGTGGTGGTAGTGGTAGTAGTAGTGGTAGTGGTAGTGTCAGTAGCAGTAGTAGTAGTGGTAGTAGTAGTAGTAGTAGTAGTAGTAGTAGTATAAATGGTAGTAATAGGGTTTTCAGAGGCTATGTGTTAGTTATAATGACCTATTTTGAGGTGGTTTGTCGGTGTGAACTTCTTATAGTGGGCTAGTATAGTAGTTTAGTATAGTAGGCTATAGGTACACCACCTGGTTCACCAAAATGGTTTGCTCTTATAGACAGTGAGTCATGTGGCCGTGACTTGACATATAAAGTAGGCAGACAGACACCGAGGCATTAAGTTAAAGTTCGACTGAACGTCACAATGGGCAAAACTAGTGACCTAAGCGACTTTGAGCGTGGTATGATCGTCGGTGCCAGGCACAACGGTTCCAGTATCTCAGAGACGGCCGGCCTCCTGGGCTTTTCACACACATCTAGGTTTTACTGAGAATGGCGTGACAAACAAAAAACATCCAATCAGTGGCAGTCCTGTGGGCGAAAACATACTTTTATAGCCTCGCTACTGTATATAGCCTGTCTTTTTACTGTTGTTTTACTTCTTTACTTACCTACTGTTCACCTAATACCTTTTTTGCACTATTGGTTAGAGCCTGTAAGTAAGCATTTCACTGTTGTATTTGGCGCACATGACAAATAAACTTTGATTTGAATTGATTTATGAAGAGGTTCTGAAGCTGTGCTTTCCATTCAGCAAGCACACCTAACTAGAGGTTATACCAGACTGGAACAAAACAATGGACTTCTATGTACTACGTCTGAGAAACGGCATGATAAAATGTATCAGGCATCAAACAAGAGGCAATATGAGGTAAACACACACACACACACACACACACACACACACACACACACACACACACACACAGGCAAGTGACTAATTCACTCAAAGGTTCATGCTGGGCCATGTCAATATACATTATACATGAAGCGACGCGCAGAGAGAAAGAGGGCAGTCAGATTAAGAAAGAGCGATGGAGGAAAAAAAGGAGAGTGGGAAAGCAATGGGAGGGGGGCTGGTGCTATTATGTAAGGTCTCTACAGACCATATGAGGACAAGTGTGTAAACTGGAGGTTCCAGGTCAACTCAGGTTAGCTAATTAGAATAAGGAGAAATGGGGAGAGAGGGGGAGAGAGGCAGGGAAAGAGTGAGAGAGAGGTTCTGGTCGGCTGAGGTTAGCTACTCGGAAATAAGGAGGAATGGGGAGTGAAAGAGAGAGTGAGGGAAGGAAGGGAGAGAGAGAGAAAGCGAGAGGGAGGGGAAGGGAGAGAGAGAAAGAGAGAGGGAAGGGAAGGGATAGAGAGAGAGAGAGAGAAAGAGAGCGAGGGAAGAGAGGGAAGGGAGAGGGCAAGAGAGAGGAAAGGGAGAGAGAAATGGAGATTGAGGTTAGTTACTCAGAATAAAGAGATTATACCTAGCTATCCTCAGTGTGTATGGCTGGTCCTATACTGTTAGTCATCCCTTCAGTCTGTGTGTGTGTGTCTGTGCGCGTGTATGTGTGTATCGGATGGAAGGAATAGCATCTTTTCACCAACACAGTCAAGGTCTATTTCCCGATCTTCCCTAGTACCTTTCAGAGCATGTTAGGAATCCCTCATAAGCAAATATATTAACTTTATGGGCAATCAGTCATGTCAGACATGTTTCTGAGGTTTTGCCAAGGTAAGAACAGCAAACATAACATGATGAATGCTACTCTACAGCAGGGGTGCAACTTTCAATGGGGACAGATATGTCCCTGCCACATTCTAAAATAGCATTTTTGTCCCAGTTTGATCATTGGAATGTGATACAAAACATGGCAACGGTGTACTTTAGGACCATGTGGACGCCTCGGCGCGGTCGGGCAGGCTGTTTGCAGAGTTTGTTCCAACTAGATTTAGGACCACGGGACACCACTGACAGGCTGTGTGAAGGCAAAGCTTCTGGAAGGCTGGCTGGACCAGCACGGGAGAGTTGAGAATAGTGTTGCGCTCTTTCACCGAGTTGTAAAAGGAAGCAGAACAAAAACTGGCTACACTTTAGTTGGCTGATGTAGCTGGCAAGGTAACTGCTGTTGAACAGAATAAAAAAAACTAAACTAGTGTTTATTCCCAGTGCTGCGCTAGTATTGTAACTGACATGTAACGTTAGCTAATGTTTCATCCCCTCTTGACTGAGGTGAATGAATAAGGTACATAGTGATTAACTACCACACACATCTGTCAGATAGCGATATGAGGTGGCTATTATTACTATCTAACAGCAGTTGTTTGTTTGGGAATGTTTTGTAGCCTTTGTCTAACCACATTTCAGAAGTAAATGAACTTGGCAAGCTTTTGCCAGTTGATGTACCGTTAGAGAGAGAGCTGGCCAAAAGTTGGCTAACGTTAGCTATTATTTTTGCCTCAATCAAACTAGACTTGAATCAAACAATGAAACCATCGGCCAAATGATTGAATATTGATATTATGACGTTTTTCAGTGCAATGTGAGTTTTATTAGTCAGTATGTCAATGTAACGTTATTCATCTGTCAGTTTCCCTGGCTAATTCCTTACTTTTCACACTGACACAGTACTAAACAGCTCTAACATTACAGGCTTCACTGTCATGGTGCACAGTAGAGGTCTGCGCTGAACAATTTTTTTTATCCCGCTCCCGCCAGCACCCGCTCCCGCCCGCACCCGCAACCGCCCGCACCCGCTCCCGCCCGCACCCGCTCCCGCCTGCACCCGCACCCGCACCCGCTTGCTTTCTGTCCAATTCCCACCAGCTACCGCAAGAACTGGTCCCAAACACAACCACAGTCCCGCAATATTATTTCAAGCGTATGTGATGCAGCTCACGTGCTAGCCATGGTCCCAGCAATTTGCCGCCATATAGGCAATATCAAATGCGCATAAATAACTTAAAAAATAGTTTCAATTATATCAGCCATTATGCTAGATGTAATTTGAAGAGAGCAGAGTTGGAGAGACTTGCACTTTCGCTTGAGCTATTTGTATAGCCTACCCTTTATGAGTGGGAAGATTTTCAGACTGAGAAATATGGGTGATCAATATTTTGGCCTATTTCTAGGCAATGTAGTAAACTATAGCGTAATCATAGGCCTTTTTAGGAAGTACATTTCCTTGGAAAGATAACTGCCCCATGCTTCGCCGCCTATGTATACATAGGCTATAGCCTACTCTAATTGAGACCCCACGTGCACATGATCTCGCAGGTATGGCTACTGAACAACTTTATCTTGGCCAGTTCGCAGTTGTAAATGAGAACTTGTTCTCAGCTGGCCTACCTGGTTAAATAAAGGTGAAATAAAAAATAGAAAAATCAAAACAGGAAGCAGCAATAATGATGACAGCGACGTTTTGCATAGTCCTATAGGATATAACCTACCTTTTAGGAGGATGATTTGCAGGCAGAGACAAATAAATGGGTGATCCATACCTACTGAAAATGAAAAGGCTCAATACTCACTCACCACAGTAGCCTGACCTAGCCTTTTCCTTTTCAATGATGATTACATTTTTTAATTGCACTTCGACTCACTTTGGTTGAGCTCCCTCCACTTCTTTTCATTATCAATATTTATTTACAGACACTGGAGTAAACCACAGTCTAATCATATTTAAGTTCATTTCATATTCAAGTTAACTGAAATGTGATTCTCTGCCCAAGTAGGCAGCCTACTTTATTTCAATGAGACGACACGCCCAACTAGGAGGTAGGCTACTGAAGTTGAAGCAGTGAATTCTGAGTGTGTGAATCATGAGAAGAACACGTGCTTTAATACAATAGGTAGGCTAACGCATACAAAGCAGAAAGAGGACCGTTTCAAAAGAATCTATGGGACAACAAAAATATTTGAGTCCCAAAGTTGTCTGTCTGACCTCCGATGCCGCCCGCAGCATGAACAATGCAGACCGCAAACGCAATGATCTCTGTCGGGATCCGCAGGCATCCAGCGGGAATGCAGCCCTCCAGTGCAGTCAGTACACAACACTACGC
Organism: Oncorhynchus mykiss; assembly: GCF_057628025.1. Taxonomy (NCBI): domain Eukaryota; kingdom Metazoa; phylum Chordata; class Actinopteri; order Salmoniformes; family Salmonidae; genus Oncorhynchus; species Oncorhynchus mykiss. Next base: position 2,485,645 of record NC_143038.1, on the reverse strand, counting down.
TCATCATGTCTTAGCAGGATCAGATGGTGACAGGGGTCTCAGCAGAGTCAGGCAGCCAGGGAAGACCAGTCTGTGACAGACCTGAGGTGAATTATTGCAGATACAACACTTCATTGTCTCTGTCCAGCAAACACTGGACAAGCCAGATGCTATTTCAAGACAGTCTGAAAAACCTCCAAAGTTGATTTCCAAATTGTATCAATGGCTAATAGAGGCTTTTCCCGATGACACAAAACATGTAAAGCAAAAATGTGAGGAAGACCTGGGAAAGGCTATTGATGATGAATGGACACAGATATGTTAGAATGCCCAGTCATGTTCATATAATCTCAGACAGAAATTACTGCAGTTTAAGACCATCCAAAGAACATTCTAAACTCAGCTAAAAAAGAAACGTCCTCTCACTGTCAACTGCGTTTATTTTCAGCAAACTTAACGTGTAAATATTTGTATTCAACAACTGAGACATAAACTGAACAAGTTCCACAGACATGTGACTAACAGAAATGGAATGATGTGTCCCTGAACAAAGGGGGGGTCAAAATCAAAAGGAACATTCAGTATCTGGTGTGGCCACCAGCTGCATTAAGTACTGCGGTGCATCTCCTTCTCATGGACTGCACCAGATTTGCCAGTTCTTGATGTGAGATGTTACCCCACTCTTCCACCGAGGCACCTGCAAGTTCCCGGACATTTCTGTGGGGAATGGCTCTAGCCCTCAACCTCCGATCCAACAGGTCCCAGATGTGTTCAATGGGATTGAGATCCGGGCTCTTCGCTGGCCATGGCAGAACACTGACATTCCTCTCTTGCAAGAAATCACGCACAGAATGAGCAGTATGGCTGGTGGCATTGTCATGCTGGAGGGTCATGTCAGGATGAGCCTGCAGGAAGGGTACCACATGAGGGAGGAGGAGGTCTTTCCTGTAACGCACAGCGTTGAGATTGCCAGCAATGACAACAAGCTCAGTCCGATGATGCTGTGACACACCTCCCCAGACCATGGACCGCCAAATCGATCCCGCTCCAGAGTACAGGTCTCGGTGTTACGCTCATTCCTTCGATGATAAATGCGAATCTGACCATCCCCCCTGGTGAGCCAAAACCGTGACTCGTCAGTGAAGAGCACTTTTTGCCATTCCTGTCTGGTCCTGCGACGGTGGGTTTGTGCCCACAGGCGACGTTGTTGCCGGTGATGTCTGGTGAGGACCTGCCTTACAATGGGCCTACAAGCCCTCAGTCCAGCCTCTCTCAGCGTATTGTGGACAGTCTGAGCACTGATGGAGGGATTGTGCATTCCTGGTGTAACTCGGGCAGTTGCTGTTGCCATCCTTTACCTGTCCCGCAGGTGTGATGTTCGGACGTACCGATCATGTGCAGGTGTTGTTACACGGGGTCTGCCACTGTGAGGACAGGTCTCCCTGTAGCGCTGTCTTAGGCGTCTCACAGTACGGACATTGCAATTTATTGCCCTGGCCACATCTGCAGTCCTCATGCCTCCTTGCAGCATGCCTAAGGCACGTTCACGCAGATGAGCAGGGACCCTGGGCATCTTTCTTTTTGTGTTTTTCAGTAGTCAGTAGAAAGTCAGTAGAAAGTCAGTAGAAAGGCCTCTTTAGTGTCCTAAGTTTATATAACTGTGACCGTAATTGCCTACCGTCTGTAAGCTTTTAGTGTCTTAACGACCGTTCCACAGGTGCATGTTCATTAATTGTTTATGGTTCATTGAACCAGCATGGGAAACAGTGTTTAAACCCTTTACAATGAAGATCTGTGAAGTTATTAGGATTTTTACGAATTATCTTTGAAAGACAGGGAACTGAAAAAGGGAGGTTTCTTTTTTTGCTGAGTTTATATGCCAGTGAATCTGAATATCCTGCCCTCAGAAATTGTATTATTCTGCTGGAGGCGTAAAGCACAAAAGGGGACATATTTTCACATGCTGTGATCTTGTGAAGGAATTTATGGCAAAGAGTACGTTCTTTTATCTCAGTATGTCTACAGATTCTCCCTTTTTCCTGTTTTTGTTTGCTTCGAAATGTTGATACTGTTATCAGAAGAAACTTTGTAACCCAGCATTTATAGTGGCTAATACATGCATTGCCATTAATTGGAAGGTTGGTTATCCTCCCACAATGCATGGAAGAAATGTCAAGTTATGTACAGTATCACCAGAATTGTTTTAAGACTAAGGGTATACTGTGCAACTTTCATAAGGTCTGAATGCCTTATATGGAATACTGTACGACAAAAGGAGTCTGTATTGAAAACATGCCCATGTCAGGGGAGATACCTATTTAGGCAATCCCTAGCTGCTGGGCTTCTCAGTTCTGGCCCTGGGGGTCTGTTGTACTGTTGTCACTCCGGCCTTGGCCTAACACACCTGAAAGCTGATTGGGGGGTGTTGGTTTGGGGCGTTACAGGGCCGAGGACCCCTAGGGACGGGGTGACCCAGCTATATTGTGTGCAAGTAAAAAGAGCTCTACAGTACTATTAGGCCTGTGATATGAATTATATGGAGGGTGTACTGTTTCTGTGTGTTATGTGTGTATGTGTGTTTTCATTCAACTCTTGTTTTCCAAACCTTTCCCTTGAGACATAAAAAAAAGATGGGAAGGAAGTTGTGTTGGGCAAAGAGTTGAGTTATTGACTAGACTGGTGGGGGTCTGGCGTGCAGGCGGCTCGGGTTGGCTGTCTTAAAGACAAAAGTTGTCTTTGTACTTGATTTGTACTTGAGTTGTTCATTTTTTAGGCTATTGTTTTAAAAAAAATTTTTTTTAACAAATCAAAATATATTTTAGATTTTAGATTCTTCAAAGTAGCCACCCTTTGACTTGACGACAGCTTTGCTCACTCTTGGCATTCTCTCAACCAGCTTCATGACACACACACACAAATGATGCAGATAATTACATTGATGGAAGCCACAATCTATCTGCAATATTAAAGCTGATCTACTCCCTAAAAAAATGAAATAAAAACTTCCGTTTTGTAGTTTAGTCCATTGAGAATTTAAAAAACGTTATTTATCCCTCAGGGTCAACTACTTTGGCCACGTGAGTCAGCAGCAACAACAACAACAACAACAACAACAAACCACAACTGATATACTACACACAGCAAATTCAATGAGTAATTCCTGTTATCTTATCTGTCAGTGGTTTCCTAACCACACGGAGTGTTGATGTGTTGATAAGGGTCTTCCTGGTATTACCGGCTTGGTGTGAAAATAGCACACTGTTGATCCCACTGGACAGGAAATCAGTATATCCTGTATCCTCTAGTCATGTATTTAAAATGTATGTAGCTCTGTCCTTGTGATGTTCTTGTCCATTAATGTCCTGTATTATGTCATGTTTTGTGGAGACACCAGGAAGAGTAGCTGCTGCCTTTGCAACAGCTAATGGGGATCCTAATAAAATTAGAAAATTGTGTCTCAATGGTCTGATTGGGAGTAATAGAGCACTCAATGCTATTTAAAGTGTATAGACCATGGTTGCATCTGAAATGGCACCCTATTCCCTATATAGTGCACAGCTTTTGACTAGAGTCCTGTACACTATATAGGGAATAGGGTGCCATTTAAAACACACATAAGCGTTCTTTGTGGATACATTCTTAATGCTATGATAGGAAGAACTGAGATGAAGGAAAGTCCACAGTGTGTACTATGCGTTTGACTTTGTACCCTACCTAAAAAGCTATCTGTTCAAAGTACAGCACGTGTGTACATTAACACTGAGGTTAAGTTAGGTAACGTTGCGATAGTGGTATGTAATCACAGGTCAATACAACTACAGAGTGTGTTGGGGTCGGGGGGCGGGGGATGTGTACTGAAGCATGTTTGCACAGTAAGGTCACTCGTTGACTAACCTCAAACCAAGGAGACAGGTTCTGACACACACACACACACACACACACACACACACACACACACACACACACACACACACACACACACACACACACACACACACACACACACACACACACACACACACACACACACACAGTCGTACAGCAAATCAAAGTGTACATTAGCTTTGAGGGGAGTTGGAAAGTCTTGTATGACTCAGTACGTGGTTAGCATCCCTCTCTCTCTCTTCATCCCTCTCTCGTTCTCTCCAGATCCATCCCTCTCTCTCTCTCTCTCTCTCTCTCTCTCTGTTTCTCCTAACCTGAACTATCACACCATCTATTTCCCTTCATCCCCTCACCCCCTATTTCTCTCCTTCCATCTCTCTATCTCTCGCTCTCTGTTTCTCCTGACCCTAATACTCACTGTAAAAATGCTCACTGGGAAAGGGCTTGTAAGTAAGCATTTCATGCTAAAGTCTACATCTGTTGTATTCGGCGCATGTGACAAATATAACTTGACTCTCCCTCCATCCCTCTCTTTCCCTCACCCTTTTCATCACCCCCTCTCCCTTCCCCTCTCCCTGCATCCCGCTATCTCTCTCTGTTTTTCCCCTCATTCCTCACCCCCTCTCCCTCTTTCTCACCCTGCATCTCTCTCTCTCCCTCTGTCTGTTTCTCCTAACCTGACCTTGGCCCTCCCTCTCTACAACACTCTACTCGCCTGCACTAGAGCTCTTTATACTAATCCTTACCCTGGAGTTGGACAGGGAGCCAAAGTTCACATTATGAGAGTTTGAGTAACAACACTAACATTTACTCTGGCTAACCACTGTGGGGAGGAGAGAGAGAGAGAGAGCGAGTGGGCGTTTGTGTGTGTGTGTGAGAGAGAGAGAAAAAGCATAACTTGTTTATTGATCAATGTACAGTTTACATATTCATGTTAGCCTATATTAGTATCTGAGTAATCTATCCACCACATGCGATACACTGACTTTATGTATGGGAGTTAGGATAGGATACGAACCGCAAAGGCAGGGGTAACATATAAACTTGATTGTTTTTCACACCCACCAACAGGCCTGTAGCAGTCACAACCACTAGCCAGATGGTCTTACCAGCGAAGAACCATGTAACAACTGGAACAAAGTCTGATTGAAATTATGTTTGTGTGAAAAAAATCACTGCAGGATAAAAAGATTTTCTGCTGAATAACAAGCTCAGGAAACAATATTGCCTTTGTCCTCACACTAAGGTGACTCTCCACATATTGAGTACAGAGAGAGAGATCCTATTCTAATTATACCAGGAACTGGGATGGAAAATTGTCATGAGATGTCCTCCAAGAATAGAGTAACATTGTCCAAACTAACCCAAACTGTCTAGAACCTCTTTTGTCCAAAGCTCTTCTGAGAAAGATCATACCCACCATAGAAGTAGATTATACTGTCTCATATACCATGGCTATCGGCCAATCAGCATCAGCCAGTTTATAAAAGGCCATTGAACACAGACAATAGGAGGATTCAACAAGACCTATGCAAATTAGAGCAGAACTTGGTCTAAAGAGCCTGAAGTATGGGCTTATTATTGACCGCCATACACCGTCTATGGGTTGTGTACCATAGAAAATGGATTTGAAATACCATAGTCCTACAGTATCAAAATGTAAAGCCTTTTCATTGTGGATTATGTACCCCCTTATCTTCCTCGCCCCCATCCATTCTGGAATTTTCATCAAACGTTCTCTGCACTGTTCTGGAATGTTTATCTAATGTTCTCTGGACGGTAGCCAGATTGGATTACAATGGATGTAATCAGCATTGTGCCAGGATCACACTAAGGCTGTACTCTGTCTAAATGAGTTGTGTGGCACGCCCTGAACAATAGGGGTCAACAAAACGTCTCTTCTCCGACCCCCCCCCCCCCTCCCCCTCTCTCTCATTCATAGTTTCCTACGAACACCCTCTATATCCTCAAATATCCCTGACATACACGCTATTGTCTCCCTTCTGCAAAAACAACAATCTGTCAAACAACATAATCATTTAAAAAATACCAGTGCCCCTGACACCTACTACCATACCCCGTTCAACGGCACTTAAACCTTTTGTTTCTCCCATTCATCATCTGAATGGCACACCAATCCATGTCTTATTAAAATGTCTCATGGCTTCAACATCCTTCTTTAACCTGTCTCCTCCCCTTCATCTACACTGACTGAAGGGGATTTAACAAGGGACATCAATAAGGGATCATAGCTTTCACCTGGTCAGTCTGTGTCATGGAAAGAGAAGGTGTCCCTAATGTTTTGTACACTCAGTGTAGTCATGCTCAACAGGAAATGTGAAATATTACGTGGTTGATACATTTTTTGTTGGGGCAAATCAAGTTTGAAATGTTAAAGTGGGGTTTCAAACTTTATAAGCCTTTTTAAAAATTAATATACTACATGTTTGCATTTCTGAATTGGCTCCATTTAATAATGCAGTGTACACATCTTTTTATAGATGTTCAGTGACGGAAGGTTGTTGAAATATTAAGGAGGGTTTGTGTAAATATGCGCAAGGGTGACATGTGTCTGTGTGTGAGGAAGGGGGTAGAAGGGGTGGGGGGTATATGTTGCGTAATCCACCGTGCCTGAGTACTTATGTAAGCGTGTACGTCTGTGAAGAGAGAAGTCAACGGTCCAATGGATATAGATGGCCTACTTTTAGGAGGGACGGGAGAGCGGCAGAGAGAGTGAATGCAGGGTACAATGCATACTTATGGCATTGTCAGAAGTCTAGAACATTCCTCTGGATGGAGAGTGTGTGTGTGTGTGTGTGTGTGTGTGTGTGTGTGTGTGTGTGTGTGTGTGTGTGTGTGTGTGTGTGTGTGCGCATGCGTGCGTGTGTGTGTGTGTGTGTGTGTGTGTTCCTCGGGCTGTGCTGCTGGTTCTGTAGTGTCTGTGACATCATCATAACATGACATCAGAGGCTTGTTGTCTTCATAACATGACATCAGAGGTCTGTTGTCTTCATAACATGACCATGATGTGACATAACATATGGAGGGGTAACATAACATGGTAACTTTGCATTGCTACAGTAGACTGACTGGTGCAGTACAGGAACTACTAGTGTTGAAAGAGTGATGTTTCACAAAACAAAATATGATTTGATGCACACACAGTATATCTCTATTTGATGATAGGATCTAGTGTAAAAATGTTTTACCCAAAAATCTATTTTCCTTACAGTCAATCAATGAAATGCATTTTGTAAAGTTTTTACGTCAGCAGTATACAGATACCCAGCCTAAAACCCCAAAGAGAAAGCTATGCCTGTCCCTTATCCTGCATTCAAACAGTTGTTGTTATTGTTTCTAAGCTCTGCCATACCCGTCCAGTAACTCTCCAATGATCTGGGTCAGGTCACACTAGGACAACTAGTAAACAACTTCCTGTCACTTCCTAGTACTGATCCTCTTACAGACTGGGGTTGCCTGGCAACTAGCCTCTGTAGGCCAGGACAGTGGACACTTGCGAGAAAGTAGTGCCGTAGATGCTCTTATAATGCCCCTTGATACTTGCAGGCTTTGGAAGTACTTAGAACCCAGAGTAAAAATATTTAAAGGATACATATTTGATAAGTGAGCTTTTAGTCAACTCAGTCTCCCATTGTTGGTGCTGTTTGGATGCAATTAAAGGGCCAGTTCAGTGAAAATGTTGATTTGCCTGTGTTTTATAAATATTTCCCCACTATGAGGTTGGTATAATACTGCGAAATTGTGAAATGAATGATACTGCCCATTTAGCTGTTTGAAAAGTCAGCTTGTTTTGCCTGGGTGGGGTTTTGGTTACATCACCAGGCGGTGTAAGTTAATAGACCAATAACAAAGAAAGTTTGCCCTCCTCTCTGCCAATAACAGCTGGTGTCAGGTTGCATGTCCCCTACCACTAGGCTCCTCCAATTAGGCCCCTCACTCAGACCACTCTCAGACAGTCCTAGCTAAATTCTTGCTTGAGAAATTGCTTTTTGCTGAGGCTAGGGTTAGGGTTAGGGAAAAGGCTGGGGTTAGGGTTAAACCGAGGTGTGAACATGAAGCTAGGGTTAGGGTTAAACCGAGATGTGAACATGAAGCTAGGGTTAGGGTTAAACCGAGGTGTGAACAAGAAGCTAGGGTTAGGGTTAAACCGAGGTGTGAACATGAAGCTAGGGTTAAGGTTAAACCGAGGTGTGAACATGAAGCTAGGGTTAGGGAAATGGCTGGGGTCAGGGTTAAACCGAGGTGTGAACATGAAGCTAGGGTTAGGGTTAAACCGAGGTGTGAACATGAAGCTAGGGTTAGGGAAATGGCTGGGGTTAGGGTTAAACCGAGGTGTGAACATGAAGCTAGGGCTAGGGTTAGGGAAATGGCTGGGGTCAGGGTTAAACCGAGGTGTGAACATGAAGCTAGGGTTAGGGAAATGGCTGGGGTTAGGGTTAAACCGAGGTGTGAACATGAAGCTAGGGTTAGGGAAATGGCTGGGGTTAGGGTTAAACCGAGGTGTGAACATGAAGCTAGGGTTAGGGAAATGGCTGGGGTTAGGGTTAAACCGAGGTGTGAACATGAAGCTAGGGTTAGGGAAATGGCTGTGGTTAGGGTTAAACCGAGGTGTGAACATGAAGCTAGGGCTAGGGTTAGGGAAATGGCTGGGGTCAGGGTTAAACCGAGGTGTGAACATGAAGCTAGGGCTAGGGTTAGGGAAATGGCTGGGGTTAGGGTTAAACCGAGGTGTGAACATGAAGCTAGGGCTAGGGTTAGGGAAATGGCTGGGGTCAGGGTTAAACCGAGGTGTGAACATGAAGCTAGGGCTAGGGTTAGGGAAATGGCTGGGGTTAGGGTTAAACCGAGGTGTGAACATGAAGTTAGGGTGAGGGTTAGGGTTAGGGTTAGGGTTAGGGTTAGGGTAATGGCTGGGGTTAGGGTTAGGGTAATGGCTGGGGTCAGGGTTAGGGTAATGGCTGGGGTCAGGGTTAAACCGAGGTGTGAACATGAAGCTAGGGCTAGGGTTAGGGAAATGGCTGGGGTTAGGGTTAAACCGAGGTGTGAACATGAAGTTAGGAGTAGGGTTAGGGTTAGGGTTAGGGTTAGGGTTAGGGCTAGGGTTAGGGTTAGGGAAAAGGCTGGGGTTAGGGTTAAACCGAGGTGTGAACATGAAGCTAGGGTTAGGGTTAAACCGAGGTGTGAACATGAAGCTAGGGTTAGGGTTAAACCGAGGTGTGAACAAGAAGCTAGGGTTAGGGTTAAACCGAGGTGTGAACATGAAGCTAGGGTTAGGGTTAAACCGAGGTGTGAACATGAAGCTAGGGTTAGGGAAATGGCTGGGGTCAGGGTTAAACCGAGGTGTGAACATGAAGCTAGGGTTAGGGTTAAACCGAGGTGTGAACATGAAGCTAGGGTTAGGGAAATGGCTGGGGTTAGGGTTAAACCGAGGTGTGAACATGAAGCTAGGGCTAGGGTTAGGGAAATGGCTGGGGTCAGGGTTAAACCGAGGTGTGAACATGAAGCTAGGGCTAGGGTTAGGGAAATGGCTGGGGTTAGGGTTAAACCGAGGTGTGAACATGAAGCTAGGGTTAGGGAAATGGCTGGGGTTAGGGTTAAACCGAGGTGTGAACATGAAGCTAGGGTTAGGGAAATGGCTGTGGTTAGGGTTAAACCGAGGTGTGAACATGAAGCTAGGGCTAGGGTTAGGGAAATGGCTGGGGTCAGGGTTAAACCGAGGTGTGAACATGAAGCTAGGGCTAGGGTTAGGGAAATGGCTGGGGTTAGGGTTAAACCGAGGTGTGAACATGAAGCTAGGGCTAGGGTTAGGGAAATGGCTGGGGTCAGGGTTAAACCGAGGTGTGAACATGAAGCTAGGGCTAGGGTTAGGGAAATGGCTGGGGTTAGGGTTAAACCGAGGTGTGAACATGAAGTTAGGGTGAGGGTTAGGGTTAGGGTTAGGGTTAGGGTAATGGCTGGGGTTAGGGTTAGGGTAATGGCTGGGGTCAGGGTTAGGGTAATGGCTGGGGTCAGGGTTAAACCGAGGTGTGAACATGAAGCTAGGGCTAGGGTTAGGGAAATGGCTGGGGTTAGGGTTAAACCAAGGTGTGAACATGAAGTTAGGGTTAGGGTTAGGGTTAGGGTTAGGGTTAGGGTTAGGGTAATGGCTGGGGTTAGGGTTAGGGTAATGGCTGGAGTCAGGGTTAGGGTAATGGCTGGGGTTAGGGTTAGGATAATGGCTGGGGTTAGGGTTAGGATAATGGCTGGGGTCAGGGTTAGGGTAATGGCTGGGATCAGGGTTAGGGTAATGGCTGGGGTCAGTGTTAGGGTAATGGCTGGGGTCAGGGTTAGGGTAATGGCTGGGGTCAGGGTTAGGGTAATGGCTGGGGTCAGGGTTAGGGTAATGGCTGGGGTCAGGGTTAGGGTAATGGCTGGGGTTAGGGTTAGGGTAATGGCTGGGGTTAGGGTTAGGGTAATGGCTGGGGTCAGGGTTAGGGTAATGGCTGGGGTCAGGGTTAGGGTAATGGCTGGGGTCAGGGTTAGGGTAATGGCTGGGGTCAGGGTTAGGGTTATGGCTGGGGTCAGGGTTAGGGTAATGGCTGGGGTCAGGGTTAGGGTAATGGCTGGGGTCAGGGTTAGGGTAATGGCTGGGGTCAGGGTTAGGGTAATGGCTGGGGTCAGGGTTAGGGTAATGGCTGGGGTCAGGGTTAGGGTAATGGCTGGGGTCAGGGTTAGGGTAATGGCTGGGGTCAGGGTTAGGGTAATGGCTGGGTGTCAGGGTTAGGGTAATGGCTGGGGTCAGGGTTAGGGTAATGGCTGGGGTCAGGGTTAGGGTAATGGCTGGGGTCAGGGTTAGGGTAATGGCTGGGGTTAGGGTTAGGGTAATGGCTGGGGTTAGGGTTAGGGTAATGGCTGGGGTCAGGGTTAGGGTAATGGCTGGGGTCAAGGTTAGGGTAATGGCTGGGGTCAGGGTTAGGGTAATGGCTGGGGTTAGGGTTAGGGTAATGGCTGGGGTCAGGGTTAGGGTAATGGCTGGGGTCAGGGTTAGGGTAATGGCTGGGGTCAGGGTTAGGGTAATGGCTGGGGTTAGGGTTAGGGTAATGGCTGGGGTTAGGGTTAGGGTAATGGCTGGGGTCAGGGTTAGGGTAATGGCTGGGGTCAGGGTTAGGGTAATGGCTGGGGTCAGGGTTAGGGTAATGGCTGGGGTTAGGGTTAGGGTAATGGCTGGGGTCAGGGTTAGGGTAATGGCTGGGGTCAGGGTTAGGGTAATGGCTGGGGTCAGGGTTAGGGTAATGGCTGGGGTCAGGGTTAGGGTAATGGCTGGGGTCAGGGTTAGGGTAATGGCTGGGGTCAGGGTTAGGGTAATGGCTGGGGTCAGGGTTAGGGTAATGGCTGGGGTCAGGGTTAGGGAAATGGCTGGGGTCAGGGTTAGGGAAATGGCTGGGGTTAGGGTTAGGGAAATGGCTGAGGTCAGGGTTAAACCGAGGTGTGAACATGAAGTTAGGGTTAGGGAAATGGCTGGGGTCAGGGTTAAACCGAGGTGTGAACATGAAGTTAGGGTTAGGGAAATGGCTGGGGTCAGGGTCAGGGTCAGGGTCAGGGAAATGGCTGGGGTCAGGGTTAGGGTTAGGGAAATGGCTGGGGTCAGGGGTAGGGTCAGGGTAATGGCTGGGGGTAGGATGATTCTCCAAGAACACCAGGGAGAATTGTCACTTGTTTTCCCCTTTCTGCAGATTCTTTGTGCAGAGTGAGAGAGAAAGACAGAGAAAGAGAGTTGAATACATGTATTCATTCCTTTGAGGGGCAGTATGCACAGAGTCTGTTGGGACACTGAGTTCCAAGTCTTCCCTTACATCACCCCTCGTGGCGCGTGTTGGTTTGTGTGTGTGTGTGCACGTGTGTGTGTGTACATGTGTGATTTTCTTCTCTTTTTTCTGTTCATTTTTTTGTTTGTTTGAGAGATAATGAGAGAAAAAGAGAGAAGGGAGGGTGCAGGGAAAAGGTGGCATTATGGGCCATGACACAGCCTCTGTTCTCAAGCTACCTCCTAAATCCCTCTCTGCCTCCCTCCATTCCTCCTCTCTCCTTCCATCCCTCCTTCCCTCGGTTTTATCCTCAGAGAGTCTTACACTACATGACTATCAATGACAGGGCCGTAACATGAGATAATACGATGATGAATTATTTATTCTCTGCCCAGCTCAACACATCTGTAGGGGGTTGGGTTCCAACAGAACCCTCAGAACATTTGGAATGTTTGGGTTCCAACAGAACACTTGGAACTCTTTCATCAGTTCTCATGCCAGGGTGTCTGTGTCTGTGTCTGTGCCTCACCCTAACTCAACTCTTACCTTGCCTCACCCCTTGGCCCAGCTTCACTCTCTTAGGTTAGCATCGGTCCTACCAGGGTTGAGCACATTCAGGAAGTAAACTGAAATTCAAATTCAATAATGGAAAAAAGTGCATTTATTTTCAATGATTTGTCAAACAACTGAAAAGGATAAGCTATTTATTAAAAAAGTTGTTTAATTTACGAAGTTTATATTCAAATAATTTCCTGAATTAAATTACTTCAATTTGAATTGACTCCAACCCTGGCTCTTACAGTAACCAACAGTAACCAACAGGTACACATACTGAGGTCAGCCTTCTCATCCCTGGGTGCTATGTCAACATTGCACCATTTGGCAAATACCAACAGTTTATGTCCTTGAGACAGTGCGTCCAGTGTAATCATTGATCATGCATCATCATGAGTGGGGGACTGAGTGGGCAAATGTTTGTATTAGGCCTACTGTATGTAGGCCTACTGCCTACTGTATGTAGGCCTACTGCCTACTGTATGTAGGCCTACTGCCTACTGTATGTAGGCCTACTGCCTACAGTATGTGTGCTTTTCCAATGTAGCACAAGAGTAGATATCTGGCTTTGACATCAGTCCACTTAGGCCTACCTATAAATCTATGGAAATAGATAGCCTGACCCTGCATCAACTTTGACCTTGCTTCACCCCTGACCCTGCTTCTAACTAAGGCCTACATGCTCCGGTCCGCATCTCTCCTACAGCAACAAACAGGTACAAATACAGACATCAGCCTTCTTATCCCTTGATGTTCTGTCAATATCACACTGTGCCCATTATGAGTAGTAATCATCAATATGATGAAGCTTGGATGTCAGTTCACTGACCCTTTTAAATAAATAAAAACACTATTTATAAAAAAATATTTAAATCCATGCTTGTGTTCAAACTGTGATCCGAATATGATGAGATGTGTTTGTGTGGAGTTTTGTCGAAACCCGAAGCCCGGTATGTGAACAAACAGACAGATGTGAGTTTTAGATCACATTATCATGTGGATTTGGAATCAAATGTGGTCTGTTATGACGGTGAGAGACAACATAGTCTGTACGAATGAGAGTGGGCGTGTGAGAGAAAGAAAGATTGACGGAGGGAAAGAGAGAAAAAGAGATTAAGTGAGAGAGAGAAAAAGAGAGTCATAGAGACAAAGAGACAGAGCGAGAGAGAGAGAGAGATAAACAAACATAGTGATGAGCTCCATCTGACATAATGTGGGTGAATCACCACAGTGCGGCTGGGTTATGTAAAGAGATCCCCTCTCTCTCTCTCTCTCTCTCTCTCTCTCTCTCTCTCTCTCTCTCTCTCTCTCTCTCTCTCTCTCTCTCTCTCATCCCTCCTGCCTGCCTGCCAGTAGAACAGAACACAACCGCTCTGTGAATAACACCATCTGACCAACAGCAAACACAGTCAAGTCCATGGGCCCCATCACATTCAGCAGATGCCCAGATGTGGACCGCAGCAATGCAATGCAGCTATCTCCCCATTCTCTTGTTGGTGCTAGTTCTGCCCATCAGCAAGGGAGACTATGTTAGGGCTGCGGTCAATGCCACCGTACTTGACACCATAGGCAATCCAACTCAAACTGCAACCAAGGACGATGGCTTGTATGGCTACAATTCACCACAATTGAAGCGGAAAGGAATCGCGATTGCACCTGCACCGAATCATGGAGTGGTGGAACGCCAGGGCTGTGACCCCTAAACACACTTACTGGTTCCCCCCGGACAGGACACTGGGTGGCCCTGCTGCAGCGTGGCAACTGCACCTTCAAGGAAAAGATATTCAACGCCCCCGTTGTGCTCGTCCACAACAACAGCTCCCAGGAGGCCACCGTCCTAATGGCCCATGAAGGTACGGCTGATACGGTGGCTGTGATGACCACCGAGTATACGGCAAGGAGATGGTTGGCCGGCGAGAGGAACCTGGCGGTGCTGGTGACCGTCGTGGTGGGCTGGCGCGTCTCGGGCAAGAACATCAACTTCTCCACTATAGGAAGTGGAGGCTACACCACGTTCTCTACTGCCATGTCTTTGTGCTTCATACCATTACACCTCTGTTTTACCACTTAGATACTCGAAGTACAACCAATCAAACCAACTAAGAAGGGATGTACTTGATATGCAGTGGTGGAACTAGAGTTCGGGTGGGAAGGGGGGTCCATTGACCATGACATAAAATGAGTGTGTGTAACCCTAACCTGGCATCTAAGGAGCATGAATGAATCCTATGATTGCTGATTAGAGATAGAAGTGATAATTGACTTAACCCAGAGTTCTTCAATGTGACAGATAGTGTGGTCCAAAAGGGTTACTTCACTAGAATTCTTTAGCATGAATAGTTAGTGTCTCTACCTTGGAACTGAAGCTCAATTTCTTTCTTTCTTTCTTTATTTTTCTTTATTTTTCTTTCTTTCTTTCTTTCTCTCTCTCTCTCTCTCTCTCTCTCTCTCTCTCTCTCACACACACACACACACACACACACACACACACACACACACACACACACACACACACACACACACACACACACACACACACAGTATTCACATTTTGGAGAGACTTAAGGTCACTCTGTTGTCATGAATATATAATCTGAGTGTAGAACATCCAAAATGGTTTCAGAAAACGAAGCTCAAGCACCAAGGAGATGAGATGCATTTGTGTGTTACATAAATTACATAGTTTATTTATTTAAAATAGTACATTTACAAAAAACACACTGCAATTTGGCATACCAGGTATCAAGCAGAAACGGAGTTGAAAAATACAAATAATTTTGGTGTCCATCAATATTACAAACGTACAGTATCATATTTATGCTCATATATATTATGTTAACTAATAGCAAAGACAATTCGCCTAATCAAGACCAAATGAAATCTGTGTGACATGATACCCTTTGGATTGATCATTTTAGAATGTCAGTGTACTAGCTAGTACACAGTGCAGGTTTTAATCATGACCAGAGGGACCACCTAAGTTAATTATCCTAGGTAGATTTAAAACAGCATAATTCTGCGGTTCCGGTGAGAACTGGCTAAATGTTTCACAAACTCATCCATGTTGAGGGAACGTGCCCTCCTTGACTCAACACTGAGAATTCTGAGGTGACTTAGCCTATAGAGCTGAAAACGTGTGTGTGAGCAAGGAGGCCTACAAACCTGACTCAGTTACACTAGCTCTGTCAGGGGGAATGGGCCAAAATTCGTCCCGACTTATTGTGGGAAGCTTGTGGAAGGCTACCCGAAACATTTGACCCAAGTTAAACAATTTAAAGGCAATGCTACCAAATACAAATTGAGTGTCTGACCCACTGGGAATGTGATGAAAGAAATAAAAGCTGAAATAAATCATTCTCTCTACTATTATTCTGACATTTCACATTCTTAAAATAAAGTGGTGATCCTAACTGACCAAAACAGGGAATTTTTACTAGGATTAAATGTCAGGAATTGTGAAACTGAGTTTAAATGTATTTGGCTAAGGTGTATGTAAACTTCTGACTTCAACTGTATTTGAGAATGCTGTTCATTGACTACAGCTCAGTGTTCAACACCATAGTGCCCACAAAGCTCATCACTAAGCTAAGGACCCTGGGACTAAACACCTCCCTCTGCAACTGGATCCTGGCCTTCCTGACGGGCCACCCCCAGGTGGTAAGGGTAGGCAACAGCATATCTGCCACGCTGATCCTCAACGCGGGGGGGCCTCAGGGGTGTGTGCTTAGTTCCCTCCTGTACTCCCAGTTCACTCACGACTGAGTGGCCAAGCACGATTCCAACACCATCATTAAGTTTGCTGACCACACAACAGTGGTAAGCCTGATCACCGACAACGATGAGACAGCCTATAGGGAGGAGGTCAGAGACCTGTAGTGTGGTGCCAGGACAATAACCTCTCCCTCAATGTGAGAAAGACAAAGGAGCTGATCGTGGACTACAAGAAAAGGAGGGCCGAACACGCCCCCATTCACATCGATGGGGCTGTAGTGGAGCGAGTCGGGAGTTTCACGTTCCTTGGTGTCCACGTCCCCAACAAACTATCATGGTCCTGTTGGGTTCTGAGAATATGAAATATATTTATTCATGTCACTGAGGGAGAGAGGGGTAATGTGTAACGTTTACATTATGTCAGGATATGTTATTGTTAGCCACCAGGGCATCTATGGGAGGAGAGGAGACACAGTCTGGTACGAGTCAATATGACAGCCGTTAGTTAGGGAGGAGTGAGCACTTTGGGGCAGAGATCAGGTCAGATGAAGTGAGGAAGAACAGATATCACTAAGGTTCTGTCTAGCAACAGAGATGCACTGGCTGTTCAGATGTGTAGGAGGAGACTCAGCATAGGAGAAAGGGTTACATATCAGTGCTTGTGTGAATATGTCTTCTGTCTGTCCAACTGTTCGATCCTCTGGAAGAGTAAACCTGGTTTAAGCTTTCATAGTGTCCGTCGAGTTCTTACTCTGATATTTAGAAACTAACAGTCCAAACACACCAAGACAGTCGTGAAGAGGCACGACAACACCCCGCCCGCAGGAGACTGAAAATATTTGGCATGGGTCCCCAGATCCTCAAAATCAAAAAGTTGCACCATCGAGAACATCCTGACCGGTTGCATCACCGCCTGGTACGGAAACTGCTCGGCCTCCGACCGCAAGGCGCTACAGTGTGTAGTGAGTACGGCTCAGTACATCACTGGAGCTAAGCTTTCTGCCATCTAGGACCTATTACCAGGCGGTGTCAGAGGAAGGCCCCAAACATGGTCAAAGACTCCAGTCACTAAATTCATGAACTGTTCTCTCTGCTACCCCACGGCAAGCGGTACTGGAGAGCCAAGTCTAGGTCCAAAAGGCTCCTCAACAGCTTCTACCCCCAAGCTATAAGACTACTGAACAGCTAATCAAATGGCCACCTGGACTATTTCCATTAACCCCCCCCCCCCCCTTTTGTTTTTACACTGCTGCTACTGGCTGTTTATTATCTATGCATAGTCACTTTACCCCTACCTACATGTACAAATTACCATGACTAACCTGTTATTTTATTGTGTTACTTTTATTACATTTTTTACTTTAGTTAATTTAGTAAATCTTTTCTTAACTCTATTTCTTGAACTGCATTGTTGGGCTCGTAAAAAAATACTAAATGATAAAAAATAAAAACAAATATTTGATGTGTGTGTGAATGGTCCAACACACAAAGGACATCCAGCCAACTGGACACAACTGTGGGAAGCATCGGAGTCAACTTGGGCCAGCGTCACTGAGAAACGTTTTCAACACCTTGTAGAGTGCATGCCCCGACGAATTGAGGCTGTTCTGAGGTCAAACTGCGGGTGTAACTCAACATTAGGTAGCTGTTCCTAATGTTTTGTCCACTCGGTGTACACGTTCTTGCGCTTACACTTGCACTTATCTTTTGTTACTATCACTGACTTTGTTGGTATTGTGGAACAGTTTGACTTACTATGACTGTGATTTGTGGTTGGCTTACCTACCTTAAGATGAACGCATGAACTAAGTTGCTCTGGATAAGTGTCTGTTAAATGACTAAAAAGCCCAAAAATGTATCACTTCATAATATCCCTGTAGAACAGCGACATCTAGTGGTTAAATGATACATTTGCGCTTCACTCGTAAGTGTACAGATTTATTGAATTAACTTACATTTTACTTAGAAATGAGAAACAACTCAATCATGCAGAGTCAAATAAATGTATTAAAATGAGCAAATTATACAAATAAAACCTTTGAGAAAAGTTTAAAGCACTCAATTACCAAAGTGATATAAAAAGTATGAAGTTTTGAAATATATTAATGTGAAAAGCATTGCAAATAAATACATTTATTAAATAGGAAATTATACAAAATTGATCTGCTTGGTGTATTTTCAATGTGGTTCAGTTGACATGATCTGTCTCC